>NC_067245.2:318450076-318753106 GCF_019359855.2 Lolium perenne
CCAGTAATAATCATAGATGATAAATCCATTGACCCGGAAATGCGTCGGGTAATATTATATTAGAGGAAACCAATGATAACCTTATAAGATGAATCCACCGAAGAAGACAAATCCAGTAAGCCGAAGAAGATAAATCCACTGAGCCGAAGAAGATAAATCCACTAAGCCGAAGAAAATAAATCCACTGAGCCGGGGAAGATATATTCAGAGCCAAATAAGATAAATCCACTAAGCCGAAGAAAATAAATTCACTGAGCCGGGGAAGATATATCCAGAGCTGAAGAAGATAAATCCACTAAGCTGAAGAAAATAAATTCACCGAGTAATCGAGTATATTTGCGGTAGCGACGTAATGGCGCATCCCTAAGTGTCGGGTGTGGAGAAAGTAAATAAATAATTAACTCTTGGAAGAGGAAAACTTAGCTTTTTATCGGGTGCGTCGGAGCCGACGTGAAAGCATGTCGTGCGGCGGACACAATCGATGTAGTCACACGACGCCTGACCGGAAGTAGTCGATGAAGAGGACGTAGTTGATGTAGAGGATGTAGTCGATTGTGATGGATCCTCAACGGGCGAGCCCCGGAGTGTGTTGAGTCCACAATGGCGAACGGGGTTGACGCTGCAAAGTAGTCGAAGCTGATAAAAGCCGATGCCGCAACGGATCTTGCAGATGGTGTCGATGTGGCGGTGTTCGTAGTCGATGACGATGTCAGTTCCTTCGGTCTCGACAGCAACGATGAGTCACGGCGGCGTTGGTCCCCAACTGTGGTGGTTGCGCGACCGGTGTATGCTCCAGAATATTTTTGCTTCCGCCAACTGCTATCTTGTCTTGGACTCGTCATTATTTCAGAAAAATATGCACAGAAAAATAGACATACATGTGCGTGGGACTAGACGCAAGTAAAATTAACAATTGATGGAGCTATTAATAAGAGAAAGAATGAGATGGATTGAATAGTGAAGATCAATCTGCCGTGTCCATCAATTCCTCTGTGTTGCTCCGCGTGGCCTCGATCGGTCTAGCGATCGGGGAGTTGTTTCCGCGGCACGGATCGCGCTTGAGCCTTGGATGCTGTAGCATCGAGCCGCACGAGGCCGAGCGCCGCTGCCCAGGTTCATCACCCAGATCAGATCAGCGACTGAAGATGATCGGATGTGCGGCCGGCAGGTTGTGATAGACGAAACGTGCGGAAGCAGACGGGATCTAGATGTTGAAGATGACGATGGGTCTCACCCGGATAACGAAATCCAGTCGTCGCGATTTCCACAGACGGTGCCAATTGACGAGGGATCACCTCGCCAATGCCTACGGATTGTAGACTTGGGTTTCGGGAAAGAGCGATGATGGAGATTCCGGTAGCGAGATTGGGCACACGATATACCCAGCTTCGGGTCCCCTCGGTGGAGGATCCCTACGTGCTGCTAGAAATCTAGTATATGATCACAAGTATATTTACAGGGAGCAGCCGTAGGCGGAACTATATTGTCTATCTGTTGTCTCCCTTCTATCGGGTGCCCTAGCTGGCTTTATATATGCAACCAGCCTAGGGTTTTACAAGAGTCCTAGTCGACTACTTCTTCGGGTTGCCTTTTGGGCCTTCTCCATATTGGGCCGAGCCAGGTATACTAATAATGGGTACCCGAAAGGTATGCCCATGACACGTATCAACCCTTTTTTTCGGCGCCGTTGCCGGGGAAGCAATTTTGATATTCCGGTAAGGTTACTAGAGACCGTGTTAGTTATCTTATTTTTAGTTTTTAGTTTTTATTTATTAGTTTACTGTTTTACTCTTTACTTGAAACCCAAAAAAATTAGTTACCTGTTCTTTTTCAATCATAGAAGAAAATACCAAAAAGATAATCACTATGGCAGAAAAGAAGCTTGGGGAAGATGCTATCCCCATTGATGATTTTATTCGTGCACCCATAACTCAGCCCGCTGTTGAAGCGGAGAACTATGAAATTAAGCCTAACCATTTAAGTTTGGTTCAGCAGAACCAATTTGGAGGCTCAGCCACTGAGGATTCAGGTATGCACTTAAACACGTTCACTGAAATATGTGATATGATGCGCATTAAAGATATTGATCCAAATGCTATTAAATTATGCTTGTTTCCTTTTTCATTAAGAGGAAAAGCAAAGTACTTGTTGCTAGCTTTGCCTAAGGGCAGTATAACTTCATGGGATGAATGCACTAATATATTTATAACTAAGTTTTTCCCACCAACAAAGACTATGCAACTGCGTTCTAATATTACAGGTTTTAGACAAGAAGACCGCTGTCACACCCCAACTTTTGCAACCTTGATTAGTTGTCCATATTGCAAAAATTAAGGGGAAACGAAAACATTTTCTTAAGACTGATTAGATGAATTGCCTTGATCTGTTTGTTATGATGAATTGATTTGATCTGTTGGTAGATGTTTTGTCTTGTTTTGCTTGTTGAGTTTTGTCTTGAGCTACCTCAAGGAACAACACCCCTAGTGGTAAAACAAACAACTCACCTAATAAAACACATGTGTGGCTTAGGAAAAATTGTTTTCTTTCTTACTACACCAAACCTCTCTACTTATGGCAACCTGAGTGTGCCATCTTGAAGTTCCTCTTGGTGTTCTAAATCTAGCTCAAATCATCCTCGAATCAAAACTTGGAATCATCTGCTCCTCATCATATCTTTCCCTTGCCATCTAAAGCAATGCACTTGGTCCTAGACCTACCTTGTCATGAGCACTTCCCACCCATGTCTTTGCCTTAGACCAGATCATTCATATACCCACTCATCCTGGTTGATTCTGAAGCCAAGTCAACAATCTGTTCTGGCAGGCTTATAAGATTCCAACTTTGGCAGTTGATCTCTAAGCACCCACAACTGTTTTGGTGATCTCAATGCATGGATCTCATATGTGCATCACCCTCTACAACTCCAACGTCTTGCATGTCTCAGTCTACCCTTGCAACTCTTATATTCACTTGATCTTGTACCCTATCCAATGTTTCAGCTCTAGATCACTTCCTTCACTTTTACCTCTTGTTTTATTTCTAACCAGGTTTAATATTCACAAAATCAAGAGTGGGAATGATGGGTACATTTTGTAGCCACCATCTACCCTTGAGAACACTCCTCCCTAAATTAGTTTTCTTTCTCAAAAACCCTGTTGTTTTCCTTCCCTAGTTTTGATCACAAAACTACTTCTAGCTTTATTAAATCTTTTCAAGATATTTCTTCAAAGAAAACAAGGAACTGAAATGGGTTTTGTTTTTCATCCCATTTCTGCCAAGTACTGATTTCTAAAACATTACTTTCTATTTTGCTTTCCTTTTAACAAAAGGCTTGTTTATGGTACCTATACCATTTCTTGTTTTCCTCTTGCTTATTTTACATTTGAGAAAAAACTCTACTTTACTTGAGAAAGTAAGTAGAACATTTTGAACTCCTATGTTCCAACTAGTTTTCTTCCAACATTTTCAAATTCCATTCCACTTGGGTTCATTCCCAATTGTCTCTAGACAATTGAGGTGTGTCCTATACCTTTCAATCGAACTCCATTTCAAATGGCAACTCTTGCACATCTTATGCACATCTCTGACCTACCACATTGTATCCCCTCATCCTCCAATTCTTGATCAAATGGATGATTATTTGATACTTTCAAATGGACTCCTTTCAACTAACCCTAGACTTAGGGAGTAATTCAAACCACTCCCAATTGACCTCTTATTTGAAGAACAACTTATATTTCTTCATACCCATCTCACTCCTCTATTCTTTTCCACCATCACCACCACCACCTTCCTCTCACATTGACTTTCCTTGTCAACTTTGTTACAAGCTTGCCATGCCTAGTATCTTCACCACTCTTTTGGCCCTCTTTTCATATGAGGACTTGGCACAAGAGATGAGCCGAGCACACCCATGCAATATTGCATGTGGTCAAATCACCCTCTCTCTCCCATCTTGTTTTGAGTAGGACAAGTCTCAAATCTTGTGGCGGCCATCTCCAAAAATGACATGCACATGAAACCTTGTACACCACCTTCACTATCATCTCTTAGACACATCTTTTATTACGTCAGAATGCCACCACCATCTACTCTAGCACCCTTGTGCATTGTTATCACTTTGCCTAAAATTCTATATCTCTTTAGGCCACCATTTTTGCCAAATGTGAGGCACTTAACCTTGGGTATCATGCATGTGTGGCAATACTCTCTAGATGATCTCTTGTGCATGGCCAAATTCATGTGGCCGGCCATGCCATGGCACACATGCATCATGCCTCTCCATTTCTCTCTCTCTCACATAATTACTCCACCTTGGGAAGCCTCTCTTTCTTTGTCCCTTCCCAATGCCACTAATGAATTCAGCTTGGGTCAAATCCTTCTCCCACAAGCCAGCCACCCACCTTGCCCAATCAATGAGGAGGCAGCCAACCCACCATCCCTCTATAAAAAGGGCTTGGCCGGCCACCTCCTCTCTCACAACTTCGGCTTTTGTTTCGTCCAATTCCGAGAATATTTCCTGTACAACTTTTCTAAAATACAAAAATAGCAGAAAATAGGAACTGGCACTGTGGCATCTTATCAATAGGTTAGTTCCAGAAAATGCATAAAAGTGCCACGAAGTGTAAACAAAACATATAGAAATTGGTGTAAAACAAGCATCGAGCATCAAAAATTATAGATACATTTGCAACGTATCACATGCTTAGGTTCATCAACCTTATCGAGTTCCATTGTCCTCCCACTCAAATATTTCGTGAGAAACAATTTCTTGGAAATAAGCAAGAAACATCAACAATCACTTTTGTCTTTGACTTCATAGTGGAAAGAATTCCCAATTTGTTATCTGGGATAACCGACAAAGACATTCATCCGATTTTGGTTGTAAACTCATTTACTTATGCTACGCATACCAAAATTTAAGAAAGGACTATTAGGGTTTATACCCATGCCATAACTCGTATGGTGTCATTTCAACGGATTATGATGGCGCTCTATTTAGTGTAAAAGCAGTAGTCTCTAAAGCATAATCCACAAAAATATAATGGCATCATTTTATTTTATCTCACCATTAATCCAACAAGGTTTGGATATGTAACATCCCAAATTTTCAATAAAGAGACAAAGAAAGAGATTCCCAAATACCAAAATTGAGAACCAACAAAAACTTTTTCTCATCATATAGTGCTATGCATATAGATCACTTGCTTGTTTACTTGAGTGTGCAATTGACCATGTTATGTGCTTGTGTGATTACACTCATACCTAAACCCTAACTTTGATCTTTAGATCACCCAAATACAAGAGAAAAGAAATAAGAAAAGAAAAGATAAAATTCATCTCCACACACACATATGGCTTATGCCATTTTTGCAAATACTTAACCTAGACCACTTTGGCTTGCACCATTGGTTGTAAATGGTTACTAAACACTTTTAAACACTTTTGGAAGTGAAGAAACTCAAATCAAACCAAAATCAAATTCAAATTCCAAGTTACATGCAATATGGACACATGTGACAATTATACCCTGATGCCTACTTTGAGCCCTGTTATTTCAAGATTTCTCAACTAAACTTTGCCCAACCTTTGCACCTCATCCAAGACAACATAAAAGTGAACCACTTTGCTCAAGCAACCCTATACAAACTCCTTCTGGATTCAAAGATAGCATCAAGCAAAGTTGGGACCAGAGATCAAAGTGAAGATCATATGCATTTTGGATTTTTGCATTTCAACTCCATTTTGACCACCACCACCTCCATTCTACTTCTCTTATTATATCATCACACTCCACCAAAATTCAATTCAAAATTTGAAAATATTTTTCTTGCGGCCATTTCATCAAACACTTGGTGAGCACCAATCTGCCAAACCAACACATTGTATTATCCAGCAGACCATAGCCTAAACCATCACCATTAGGTCACCATTTGTACTCCCCTGACCTCTCTCTACCCTGCCAAACACACCAGACAAGAAGTGGTACACAAAACCATCATCATTTGACCAAAACATTGCCATGCCGTGGCATGACATGGCCTCATCATGCCATTGCCCTCTCTGGTCGAATCCAATGAGCCCAACCATGTCCTTCACCCTCTCCTCACTTCCCTGAGCCTGCTCAACACGACCCTCGCTCAATTCGTGCACCACAGGCACCAGACCAGGCGCGTCCAGACACGCCCAGACATGCCCGTGCACGACAGAGCGTGCACAGACACGCTCCAGAACGCGCCCGGCCACGTCGTCGCCCAGACGCCTCCGTTGACCCTTGCCCTGGCTCCCAGCGCCAAACGCTTCACGACGCCACGGTGAGCCGCCCAGACACTGCCATTGGTCCGCGGGAACGCCGTGCGCCACGCCCACGCCGACGACGTCCGCCGCGGTACTGCAGGCTCTCGTCATGCGCTCGTCCTCTCCTCTGCATCGTTTTCACCGCAACCACGCGCGGCGTCATCAGCAGTGCGTCGCCAACCCGCGTGCGTCTTCGCCAGTCCATCACCGCCACTGTAGCACCGTCGTCGATGGTGAGATCATCCATGCGCCACGGCCATCTCGCGCTGCTATAAAAGGGGCGCTCTTCTTCTCAAATTGAACACACCATTCGCTTCTCCTCCTCACACCACCCCTCCTCGACCTCTCCATTCACTCGATTAGCTACTCCGCTGCCCCAATCGCGAGCTCGTCGCCGCCGCCAGTACACGGAGCCCGCCGGCGAAGGAGGCCACCCCTGGAAACGAGACTGCTACAGGCTGCTTCCTCTACCTCGCCAACGTCTTCTCCGCGCTTCGCCGACCCTCGCCGCGCCGCCGGTAAGCCGTCGACCTCCTACCAGCGCCGCCCGTGCCCTCCCTTCTCGTCGGAGACGACGACGCACGTCGTGCGTCCGATCTGCATCTAATCCGATGGCTCCCTTTCCTCGTACCGATTCGGTGTTTTAAAACACGCTGACGTGTGGTCCCCGCACTGTCAGGCGGCCCGCTGCGCCAGACGCAGTACTGGGCCGGCCCATTTCCTTCCTCTGCTGGTTAGCCCGTTAGCAGTTCCCGCCTAAGCCCATCGTTTGAATTTGAATTTTTGAATTTGGTTAATTATTCTCAGATGCTGTTTTCAAAATTAAATAGGGGAAAATCTACCAAACCAAATTTGACAAATTTTATATATTTGGAAACCTTGTCAAATTATCTACAAAACTACACTGGCCCCAACTCTAGTTCTGTTATAGAATAAATGTGATAAAAATAACAAAACAGGGACTTTTCTCTATTCAAATAATTCTTAAAAATCAACCAAATTAGATATTAAGTTAATTCCAACTCCAATAGCTCACTTTTGACTTACACTAATTGTTTATGCAATAAAATGGGGTGGTCACTTTGCATGATCATGCCCTAGTTTAATTAAAGGATCATTTGACTAGTTTAACTAGTTGATATTGTCCAAAACTATTAAGGTAAATATCGTGGAGTTTTACACTTCATTTAAACTTGTCTCACATGAATTCATGGGATGCTTGGACCCCTGGTTTCAAACTCTCTTATATGAATTACTTGAGATTTAAATCAAATGTAGTGTTATTTAAATAGTATGAGGTGATCCACCTCATTTAAATTATTTTCCCAAGTAATACTTATGAAGAGGTTGACCTGGGTCAACCTAGGTCATATAATATTATTTGAGGAGATTAAATCTTAACAAGAGTCAATGAGAGGAAATTATTTCTCTCAAGAATGGAATAGAAACACTAAGTAATGTTGGTAATGAGAGGAAATCATTTTTCTTAAGAATACACCAAAGCCAACTTATGTAATAAGCATGTTGTGATGTTAGCTTAGATTGTGTGACCCATGAGGTGTGCATTAGCCTAGTTAATTAAGCTTGTGTGGTGATTGTACTTCGTATTCGTATTCTAGACGCTAGTACGGAAGAGTATCAAGAGGAGGAGGAGGCCTACTCCCAAGGAGAAGAAGATCAATTTGATCAATACCACCACCAAGGCAAGCTAATATACCTGCTAAGTGCAAAGCTCTCAAGAGCAATGCATCACCCCTTTTTACCTTATGCTTAGTGGTCCTATCCCAATTTTTACTATACAAGTTTTACTGCTGTATTTTCAAAGTACTTTTTGATTTATGATTCACTTGGTCTAGAGTAGCATATGAGCACCAAGCTTAAATCTAGAACAAGCAATGCTAAGTTAGCACCCCTCATGATTAGTGCTATTGCTAACAAATAAAACTTGACTACTCTAGATGGGAACTTGGTGATGTGAAGTTGTTTTTGAATGATTTTTGAAAGGTGATATGACCAAGAGAAGATGGTGATTTTTGATTAAAACTGATATTGGTTTGGATGCGATACCTTTCCAATTTACAAGTACCCCCACAATACCTGATTATGGGTAGGGCTTAGCTGGAAATTTGTGTGTCTTAGTATGGGTTCCCTCTGAACAAGCATCATAGGGGTTACGCCGAGGCTGCCTCCGTTGTTGAGAAATGATGTGAATTGAGGTGAATTGTACGGCCAAGCCCTGTGCAGTTCCAGTGACGGTTTGTCTTCCTTTGGGAGGCCAAGCTCATGGGGAGAGGTGCCTATACTAGGATATATAAGTGAAAGGTTAAGGTTGATGATCCGCGTACTGAGTTACGATGATTCGGGATTATTCCCGATGGATGTAATCAAATGTTGTGGCACAAGTGTGCAACCTCTGCAGAGTGTAAACCTATTCGAATAGCCGTGTCCACGGTTACGGACGATTGGAAAGGCCATACAGTTTCCGGTATCAAAATATCTTGAAAAGGTTGAATGGTGAAGGGTGACTTGACTTGAATCACAACAGAGTTGTGGGAATGACACTAATGTTCCCACTTGAGTTAGTTAGCAAAGTTGAGTCTTTTACTAAACTGCTTATGAAATAAAACTGGCTTTATGCAAATCAAACTAGAGCTTAGTACCCCTACTAGAACTGAATAGCACTTACAATAGTATTAGTTTGCGAGTACTCAACGTACTCACGGCTTTGTCCCTGGCTATTCAAATGGCCAGAGTATGAAGACGAGCAGAACTATCAAGGTGAAGACCAGCAGGACGCCTACGACAACTAGGAGTCTTCTGACGTCAAGCGTTGGCCTGTGGACTAGAGAGTCCTTGTATCTTACGCTTCCGCTATGAACTTGTGTTTGTTCGTTGATCAATAGATCAACTATTCGTGTAATATGGATGATGTGATTCCAAATGTAAGACCTTATGGTTTGTAATGAATGATGACTGTGATACTTAACTATTATGCCTCGCAACAACAATATTCCTGGGATTGCGATGTATGACATAATAGGCATCCGGACTTAAAAATCCGGGTGTTGACAAGTTGGTATCAGAGCCATTGTTTGACCTTAGAAGACCCTAGTTAGAATGGACGTTCGAAAGAAAACTTAAATTTGAAATCAAAATAAAGTGAGTATTTGTGAAAATTTACTTACCCTCTTGTCTTTGAGACTTTTTCAAACTTGGTGACTCATGTCCCTCCTTATTTAAATCTACTTAAAAGTTTGCCACACTTGTTCACTCTCTAACTTACTCATCTTTTTCGCTTTCAGATGGAGCCAAATGAACCCATCAACACCAAGTTCTACCAGCTTGGAAATGGTGGAAGCTTGATCTTCGAGCATGACCTCGACTCCCTGTCGGATCACCTTGGCCGCCCACACCCCGAGTTTCACGGGATTCAGGTGGACGACCAGCCGGGAGGGGAACTGCAGTGGATTATCACCGCTGACTTGAGGGGCAAGCTGGAGCCTCCCACCTCTGAGAGGATCCTTTTCTCTTTCAGGGAAAGCAACTGGCTCGACGGGCTTGCACGTGCTCTTCAGGAAGCACTTGCTCGTCTGTGCGGACAGAATGTGGAAGCACTTCGGGAGGAACGCTTTGCGCATCTCGCGAGGCGTAACTCTGACGGAAGACCCATGGATGTGCCACTGCACCCCCAGTTGAGGAACCATGTGGATCACTTGGACTTCATGCTCTACCAAACTCAGAGGGACCTCGACGCCTCTCGCTCTTACGCGAACCAGACCCATGCTCACATCACCGAGCAGGGTGAGGCGATCAAGCTACTCAACAACGATCGCAGGAGCCTTCGCCAGCAGCGTGCCAAGAAGGACGCTACGATTCGTCGCCTTCGCGCCCGGATCGCGTCACTTGAGGCCACTGTTCAGGACCAGGAAGCTCAGCTGAATGAGATGGAGGAAGAAGGTGAAGACCTTCAGGGAGGAGACGCCTTCCTGAGTGACAACGACGACTTTGAGGAGGATGAGAACACCGAGGAGGAGGACTACGAGTTCCTGGAGGCCGGAGAGGATGGAATCATCCCTATCGATGTGGATGATGATGAGGAGTAGTTGCACTAGTTTCCACTTATAGTAGGTGTGAGTTGTATCCCGTCCCTTGTATCGTAGCACGAGAATGGTTCTTAAAACCATTGGAGTATGTGTGTAGTTTGTACTATGTGTTGCATGAATGAATGAATGTTATGTTTGTCATGAAAAGTTTACAAGTTTTCAAATCGTTTTCAAACTTAACCCAAAATGAACCATAGAATGTTCCCCCTTATCTCATAATCTTCTATATATTCAGATGGCCCCTCCAAATCGCACCAACGACGCGATGCTGCAACTGCTGCAAACCCTGCTTGCTGACCGGGAAACCGAAAGAGCTGAACGTCAAGCCAACCTCATCGCCTTGCAGAACATCGCTAACCAAGGCCATGGAAATCATGACCACCCCGGCTCTAAGCTCAAGAACTTCCAAAACACCAACCCTCCGGTGTTTAGCAAGACCGAGGAACCCCTCGACGCCGACGATTGGCTCCAGACTATGGAGAACAATCTGGAGGTAGCCGGAGTGGAGGCCAACGAGAAAGTCTTGTTCGCCACTCACTATCTCGCTGGACCAGCCCGCGCTTGGTGGACAAGCACCCGTGCCATGAATGGAGGTCAATTCATGACTTGGGAGGATTTCAAACTGAAGTTCAGCAAGTACCATGTACCCCCGGGTCTTATCAAGAAGATGAGGGATGAATTCCGTGAACTAAAACAGGGTCGCATGACGGTGGTTGAATACCGCGACAAGTTTCTCACCTTGTCAAGGTATGCCCCTGATGAAACCGACACCGTTGACAAGAGGAAGGAGAGATTCCTGAACGGACTGCATGATGAGATGCAGACTGTCCTCATCAACATCCCCTTCGCCGACCTCGAAGCCCTTGTTGACTCCGCCATCCAGATGGAGGGTAAGTTACACCAAGCCAATGAGAACCGAAAGCGCCGCATGGCAAATCAGAGTGGATCAAGCCACCCCCAAAGGTTTCGCCCTAGCTCAAGCGGAGGTTTCACTCCGAGAAACAACAAGCCACCGATGCAGAACTCTCGTCCCGGTTATCAGAACCGGAGTGGAGGAAACTCCAAGCCAGGAGGCTACAACAACAACTACAACAACAACAACAACAATCACAACTACAACCGCGCTCCACCCCGAGCCCCTAACAACAACAACACCAACACCGCCCCCAGAACCGGGAGCAATGCCGTTCCCGTTGCGAACAAGCCGGACAAGGCCACTATCACTTGTTATGAGTGTGGTGTAGTGGGGCACTACTCCAACGAGTGTCCCAAGCGTCTGGCCAAGCTCGCCGGCAACACCGCTGCACCTGCTCAGCAGCAACGCCGTGTCTCCACCGGCAAGAAGTTCGCCCCCAACAACCCCAACAACCGCAACGGCCGCCTCTACCACATGAACGCTGAAGAAGCCCAGGAAGCACCCGATGTTGTACTGGGTATGTTTTCTGTCAACCACATCCCTGCCAGAGTGTTGTTTGATTCCGGAGCATCTCATTCCTTTGTCACTGAAGACTTTGCATCAACAAGTAAAATTCAACCCCTCAGTTTGAAGCATGTCATGATAGTTCAAATCCCCGGATCAACCACCAAAGCTAGAAAATTTTGCAAAAATGTGCCAATCAAAATCCATGATGTAGATTTCTTTGCAAATCTAATCATACTTGGAACTAAAGGGTTGGAAGTTGTCCTAGGAATGGACTGGATGTCCAAACACCACGGATTGATAGACTGTGCCAAGAAATCCATAACCATGACTAGCAGCACCGGTATCGTAGTTGAGCACGTCTCTGAAAAACTACCCAGAAAATTCACCTGTAACTCAAGTGTAGCAAAGCCAAATCTGGATCAAATCAGGGTCGTTTGTCGCTACCCTGATGTGTTTCCGGATGATCTACCCGGTATGCCCCCGGATAGGGATATCGAGTTCATCATCGAGCTAATCCCTGGAACTGGACCTATCGCCCAGAGAGCCTATAGCATGAACCCAGCAGAGCTAGTGGAGTTGAAGAACAGATTGACGATATGCTAGCCAAAGGTTTGATTAGCCCGAGTGCATCCCCCTGGAGATCACCAGTTTTATTTGTGGACAAGAAGGATGGTGCCAATCGTTTATGTACGGACTACCGTAAGCTTAACGACGTCACCATCAAAAACAAATACCCTCTACCAAAGATAGAAGACCTGTTTGACCAGTTGACCGGAGCCAAAGTTTTCTCCAAGATAGATCTTAGAACTGGTTATCATCAGCTGAAGATTCGAGCCACCGATATTCCCAAGACTGCCTTTACCACTAGATATGGGTTGTACGAGTACAACGTCATGTCGTTTGGATTAACCAATGCCCCCGCTTACTTCATGAACCTCATGAATAAGATCTTCATGGAATTTCTGGACAAATTTGTCGTTGTGTTCATCGACGACATTCTTGTCTACTCCCAGTCTAAAGAGGAACATGAACAACACTTGGAAATGGTCCTAGAAACCCTTAGGCACCACCAACTCTATGCCAAGTTTAGCAAATGTGAGTTTTGGCTGAAGGAAGTTGGATTCCTGGGACACATCTTGTCTGCAGGAGGAATTGCCGTAGATCCCGCCAAGATTAAAACTGTTATGGAATGGCAAGCCCCAACCACTCAAACCGAGGTCCGCGCTTTTCTTGGATTAGCCGGATATTACCGCAGATTTGTAGAAGGCTTTTCGAGCATCGCTCGACCAATGACCCAACTGCTGAAAAAGGACAGAAAGTTTGAGTGGACCGACAAATGCGAAGAGAGCTTTCAACAGCTCAAGAGTAGACTGACAACAGCCCCAATACTGATCATGCCAGATATCGCAAAACCCTTTGACGTATATTGCGACGCCTCCAAGACTGGACTTGGATGCGTGCTTATGCAAGAAGGCAAGGTTGTATCCTACCTTTCAAGACAACTCAAGCAACATGAACAGAATTACCCAACCCATGACCTCGAGCTTGCAGCCGTGGTCTTAGCCTTAAAAGTTTGGCGTCATTACCTCATGGGTAATCGATGCGAGATCTACTCTGACCACAAAAGCCTCAAATATATATTCACTCAGAAGGAGCTAAACATGAGACAACGCCGATGGATCGAACTGATCAAGGATTACGACATGGAGATTCACTACCACCCCGGCAAGGCCAATGTGGTAGCGGATGCTTTGAGTCGACTGCCGTGCCAGTTGAACTCCATGCTCGCGACCGAACAGCCCAGCTTGCATCAAGAGTTTGAACAGTTGATCGGAACTTGTTAGTGAGGGATTCCTAGCCAGCATAGAACTGCAACCCACCTTGGTTGGTCAGATCAAGGAAGCCCAGAAGGACAACGCTAGCATTGACGGAATAAAGAAACAGATAGCCGCAGGAAAAGCCCCCGGATTCACCGTAGACGAAGCCGGAGTGCTTTGGTACAAGGAACGTCTCTGCGTACCATCGGACTCTGACTTAAAACAAGTCATCCTGCAAGAAGCCCATGACACCCTTTATTCAATCCACCCCGGAGGTACCAAGATGTACCAAGACCTAAAAGAACAATTTTGGTGGCACGGAATGAAGAGAGAGATCGGTAGCTATATCGCTAAGTGTGACATCTGTCAGAGAGTCAAGGCAGAACATCAACGACCCGCCGGACTGTTACAACCCCTCCAGATTCCGGAATGGAAATGGGACTCCGTAGGAATGGACTTCATCACCGGACTGCCCAAATCCAGCAAAGGCAATGATTCAATATGGGTCGTGGTCGATAGATTGACCAAAGTCGCCCATTTCATCGCCGTCAAAACCACCTATCAAGGCCCAAAGCTAGCGGAACTTTACATCTCCAGAATAGTCGCTCTGCACGGAACCCCCAAATCGATAGTGTCAGATAGAGGATCACAGTTCACCTCAAGGTTCTGGCAGAAAGTGCATGAAGGACTAGGCACTCGCCTAAATTTCAGCACGGCCTATCACCCTCGATCGACGGACAGACCGAGAGAGTCAACCAGATACTGGAAGACATGTTGAGAGCTTGCGTCCTAGAATATGGATCCAAGTGGGAAGACTGCCTGCCTTACGCAGAATTCTCGTACAATAACAGTTACCAAGCCAGTTTGCAAATGGCCCCCTTTGAAGCTCTGTACGGAAGGAAGTGCCGTACCCCCCTGAACTGGTCAGAAGTCGGAGAGAGCCAAGTCTTTGGACCAGATGTCCTCCGAGAAGCCGAAGAGAAGGTGCACAAGATCCGCGAGTACCTCAAGACCGCTCAGTCAAGACAGAAGAGCTACGCCGACAAGCGACGTCGAGAGATGACCTTCGAGATTGGAGACTTTGTCTATCTCAAGGTGTCACCCCTCAAAGGAAGGCAGAGATTCCAGCTGAAAGGAAAGCTCGCCCCCAGATATGTCGGACCATTCAAAGTTCTGAGCCGCCGAGGGGAAGTTTCATATCAACTTGAACTACCGGAGGAAATGTCGGTGGTGCACAATGTGTTTCACATCTCGCTACTCCGGAAGTGCCTTGAAGTCCCCGAGAAGACCGAAGTGTTCAAGAATATCGATCACCGCTCGGTAGATATCAACACGGACTTGACCTACCGTGAAGTGCCTATTCGCATCCTTGAAGAAGCTTTCAGGACCACCCGCACCAGGAGTATCAAGTTCCTGAAGATCCAGTGGAGCAATCACACTGAAGATGAAGCCACTTGGGAACGCGAAGAGGACATGAAGAAGGAATACCCAGATCTCTTTAGTACCTAATTTTTCCTTAGATCTCGGGACGAGATCTTTTGTAAGGGGGAAGGATTTGTAACATCCCAAATTTTCAATAAAGAGACAAAGAAAGAGATTCCCAAATACCAAAATTGAGAACCAACAAAAACTTTTTCTCATCATATAGTGCTATGCATATAGATCACTTGCTTGTTTACTTGAGTGTGCAATTGACCATGTTATGTGCTTGTGTGATTACACTCACACCTAAACCCTAACTTTGATCTTTAGATCACCCAAATACAAGAGAAAAGAAATAAGAAAAGAAAAGATAAAATTCATCTCCACACACACATATGGCTTATGCCATTTTTGCAAATACTTAACCTAGACCACTTTGGCTTGCACCATTGGTTGTAAATGGTTACTAAACACTTTTAAACACTTTTGGAAGTGAAGAAACTCAAATCAAACCAAAATCAAATTCAAATTCCAAGTTACATGCAATATGGACACATGTGACAATTATACCCTGATGCCTACTTTGAGCCCTGTTATTTCAAGATTTCTCAACTAAACTTTGCCCAACCTTTGCACCTCATCCAAGACAACATAAAAGTGAACCACTTTGCTCAAGCAACCCTATACAAACTCCTTCTGGATTCAAAGATAGCATCAAGCAAAGTTGGGACCAGAGATCAAAGTGAAGATCATATGCATTTTGGATTTTTGCATTTCAACTCCATTTTGACCACCACCACCTCCATTCTACTTCTCTTATTATATCATCACACTCCACCAAAATTCAATTCAAAATTTGAAAATATTTTTCTTGCGGCCATTTCATCAAACACTTGGTGAGCACCAATCTGCCAAACCAACACATTGTATTATCCAGCAGACCATAGCCTAAACCATCACCATTAGGTCACCATTTGTACTCCCCTGACCTCCCTCTACCCTGCCAAACACACCAGACAAGAAGTGGTACACAAAACCATCATCATTTGACCAAAACATTGCCATGCCATGCCGTGGCATGACATGGCCTCATCATGCCATTGCCCTCTCTGGTCGAATCCAATGAGCCCAACCATGTCCTTCACCCTCTCCTCACTTCCCTGAGCCTGCTCAACACGACCCTCGCTCAATTCGTGCACCACAGGCACCAGACCAGGCGCGTCCAGACACACCCAGACATGCCCGTGCACGACAGAGCGTGCACAGACACGCTCCAGAACGCGCCCGGCCACGTCGTCGCCCAGACACCTCCGTTGACCCTTGCCCTGGCTCCCAGCGCCAAACGCTTCACGACGCCACGGTGAGCCGCCCAGACACTGCCATTGGTCCGCGGGAACGCCGTGCGCCACGCCCACGCCGACGACGTCCGCCGCGGTACTGCAGGCTCTCGTCATGCGCTCGTCCTCTCCTCTGCATCGTTTTCACCGCAACCACACGCGGCGTCATCAGCAGTGCGTCGCCAACCCGCGTGCGTCATCGCCAGTCCATCACCGCCGCTGTAGCACCGTCGTCGATGGTGAGATCATCCATGCGCCACGGCCATCTCGCGCTGCTATAAAAGGGGCGCTCTTCATCTCAAATTGAAAACACCATTCGCTTCTCCTCCTCACACCACCCCTCCTCGACCTCTCCATTCACTCGATTAGCTACTCCGCTGCCCCAATCGCGAGCTCGTCGCTGCCGCCAGTACACGGAGCCCGCCGGCGAAGGAGGCCACCCCTGGAAACGAGACTGCTACAGGCTGCTTCCTCTACCTCGCCAACGTCTTCTCCGCGCTTCGCCGACCCTCGCAGCGCCGCCGGTAAGCCGTCGACCTCCTACCAGCGCCGCCCGTGCCCTCCCTTCTCGTCGGAGACGACGACGCACGTCGTGCGTCCGATCTGCATCTAATCCGACGGCTCCCTTTCCTCGTACCGATTCGGTGTTTTAAAACACGCTGACGTGTGGTCCCCGCACTGTCAGGCGGCCCGCTGCGCCAGACGCAGTACTGGGCCGGCCCATTTCCTTCCTCTGCTGGTTAGCCCGTTAGCAGTTCCCGCCTAAGCCCATCGTTTGAATTTGAATTTTTGAATTTGGTTAATTATTCTCAGATGCTGTTTTCAAAATTAAATAGGGGAAAATCTACCAAACCAAATTTGACAAATTTTATATATTTGGAAACCTTGTCAAATTATCTACAAAACTACACTGGCCCCAACTCTAGTTCTGTTATAGAATAAATGTGATAAAAATAACAAAACAGGGACTTTTCCCTATTCAAATAATTCTTAAAAATCAACCAAATTAGATATTAAGTTAATTCCAACTCCAATAGCTCACTTTTGACTTACACTAATTGTTTATGAAATAAAATGGGGTGGTCACTTTGCATGATCATGCCCTAGTTTAATTAAAGGATCATTTGACTAGTTTAACTAGTTGATATTGTCCAAAACTATTAAGGTAAATATCGTGGAGTTTTACACTTCATTTAAACTTGTCTCACATGAATTCATGGGATGCTTGGACCCCTGGTTTCAAACTCTCTTATATGAATTACTTGAGATTTAAATCAAATGTAGTGTTATTTAAATAGTATGAGGTGATCCACCTCATTTAAATTATTTTCCCAAGTAATACTTATGAAGAGGTTGACCTGGGTCAACCTAGGTCATATAATATTATTTGAGGAGATTAAATCTTAACAAGAGTCAATGAGAGGAAATTATTTCTCTCAAGAATGGAATAGAAACACTAAGTAATGTTGGTAATGAGAGGAAATCATTTTTCTTAAGAATACACCAAAGCCAACTTATGTAATAAGCATGTTGTGATGTTAGCTTAGATTGTGTGACCTATGAGGTGTGCATTAGCCTAGTTAATTAAGCTTGTGTGGTGATTGTACTTCGTATTCGTATTCTAGACGCTAGTACGGAAGAGTATCAAGAGGAGGAGGAGGCCTACTCCCAAGGAGAAGAAGATCAATTTGATCAATACCACCACCAAGGCAAGCTAATATACCTGCTAAGTGCAAAGCTCTCAAGAGCAATGCATCACCCCTTTTTACCTTATGCTTAGTGGTCCTATCCCAATTTTTACTATACAAGTTTTACTGCTGTATTTTCAAAGTACTTTTTGATTTATGATTCACTTGGTCTAGAGTAGCATATGAGCACCAAGCTTAAATCTAGAACAAGCAATGCTAAGTTAGCACCCCTCATGATTAGTGCTATTGCTAACAAATAAAACTTGACTACTCTAGATGGGAACTTGGTGATGTGAAGTTGTTTTTGAATGATTTTTAAAGGTGATATGACCAAGAGAAGATGGTGATTTTTGATTAAAACTGATATTGGTTTGGATGCGATACCTTTCCAATTTACAAGTACCCCCACAATACCTGATTATGGGTAGGGCTTAGCTAGAAATTTGTGTGTCTTAGTATGGGTTCCCTCTGAACAAGCATCATAGGGGTTACGCCGAGGCTGCCTCCGTTGTTGAGAAATGATGTGAATTGAGGTGAATTGTACGGCCAAGCCCTGTGCAGTTCCCAGGCTGACGGTTTGTCTTCACTGGGAAGCCAAGCTCATGGGGAGAGGTGCCTATACTAGGATATATAAGTGAAAGGTTAAGGTTGATGATCCGCGTACTGAGTTACGATGATTCGGGATTATTCCCGACGGATGTAATCAAATGTTGTGGCACAAGTGTGCAACCTCTGCAGAGTGTAAACCTATTCGAATAGCCGTGTCCACGGTTACGGACGGTTGGAAAGGCCATACAGTTTCCGGTATCAAAATATCTTGAAAAGGTTGAATGGTGAAGGGTGACTTGACTTGAATCACAACAGAGTTGTGGGAATGACACTAATGTTCCCACTTGAGTTAGTTAGCAAAGTTGAGTCTTTTACTAAACTGCTTATGAAATAAAACTGGCTTTATGCAAATCAAACTAGAGCTTAGTACCCCTACTAGAACTGAATAGCACTTACAATAGTATTAGTTTGCGAGTACTCAACGTACTCACGGCTTTGTCCCTGGCTATTCAAATGGCCAGAGTATGAAGACGAGCAGAACTATCAAGGTGAAGACCAGCAGGACGCCTACGACAACTAGGAGTCTTCTGACGTCAAGTGTTGGCCTGTGGACTAGAGAGTCCTTGTATCTTACGCTTCCGCTATGAACTTGTGTTTGTTCGTTGATCAATAGATCAACTATTCGTGTAATATGGATGATGTGATTCCAAATGTAAGACCTTATGGTTTGTAATGAATGATGACTATGATACTTAACTATTATGCCTCGCAACAACAATATTCCTGGGATTGCGATGTATGACATAATAGGCATCCGGACTTAAAAATCCGGGTGTTGATAGGATACGTCTCTCGAATACTACATCATAACTATGGTGTTCCGAGAAACGTGAGTTGTGGAACAATTTCGTAACTCTCTTAGATGTTCGCTAAAACTCGTAATTCAAATATTTCCACCATGATCCAATCATAGATATTTGATTTTTTCCATTACGATGATTTCCACTTCATGCTGAAATTTATTTTAATCTATTCAAATGTTTCAGACTTCTTCCTCATCGAATAAATATATCCATATATATACACTCAATTCATTGTTGGAAGTTTTCATGAAGTAGAAGAATCTTCCGCACAAAACTATGCCCAATGAACCATATACATCATCATGTATGTTTCCACTAAGCTAGTTGCCCGTTCAACTCTTGGCCTATGAACGGTGTTTCAGTCATTCTCTTTTAGAAAAGATTTGTAAGTGCCAAACGATTCAAAATCGAATGACTCCAAAAATCCATTTTCACGGAGTTTCTTCATGCGTTCCTTTCTAACATGACCTAAATGGTGGTTCCACAAATAAGTGGAATTCAAATCGTTTGCCTTATGGCATTTTAGTGTCAGTGTTATGCATGTGTGTTTCACCATTAAGATTTATAATAACTTATCCATCGTACATGGAGTACGGTCATAATTTGAACAACGCATTGCTTTCATTTGACAAGAGAAAAATAATAATTATTAAGTTCTTTATAATAAATCTGAAGGGCTAGGCAGAATGCCAACAACGAACACAATAATACTTTATTTTGTTCCAGACGTGCATTATTACCACATTCCTTGTCAGTCACTTAGGCCATTGTATTCTTGCATTGCATTGTGTTGTATGACATCTCATACCAAGCAATATGCTACAAATACCCAAGAATTATATTGTGTGATCAACAAAGAATACATTCATAACATGTGTATCATCTATATACACCTGAGCTAGACTTTCTAGTCTTTTCTTTCTTTTTGCCAAAATCTTTTGTAGTTTCTCTTTCGGCTTTCCTCATATTTCAGAAAACACTTCAACATCAATATCTTCTAGGCTTGTTGGTCAAATACCAATACCCTTGAGGTTTGTACTTTGAAGTTGATCATCACATGACAAGTGTTCCAGATTTCACTATTAGTAACCTTTTAATGAGATGAACGATTTCACTCATAATTTTATCCATCAAATCATGAAAACTTCATGATGAAGCCACTATGGTTTATATGTGGATACGTGAATAACGTTAGTGCCCAACTAGTTGGAGGATCGAGACGCCTAGCGTCTTCAACCTTCGTACATTCCCATAAAACTTATGAGTTTATGTAGTTTCATTAAATTATATTCTATCATCTTGTAATAAGGTCTTAGATATCACATATATCTCACACCTTGCTTACTTCTGAAAACAAACTTTTTAGCTCCTTACTTTTCAAATGGATTTGAACATCAAGTTTCACGGAGACAAGATAAATTTAGATACTAACTAAAACCATTGCTCTTCGAATCAGCAATTTGTGGATTACCAAAAGTTTGCAATAGGACTTAATCATTTCTTGATTCTTTAACAATACGGTACCAGTCCGTAAAGTTACTTGTCAGATTTAACAGTGTTTCTATCTCCATTACAAGCCTAGCGCAAGGTAGAAAACAGATGCCAATTCTACAAATTTTAATTCAAATACAATTTAGACTATGTTCAGGATAATTAGTTTAAGGTTTAATCAAATTACTAATGAACTCCCACTGAATTCAACATCCCTCATAGTTGTTTAGTTGCACACGATCCAAATTCACTACACCAAGTCCGATCATCACGTGAGATGATGTAGCTTCAATGGTGAATATCAACATGTTGATCATATCATCCATAAGACTCGTGTTCAACCTTTCGGTTTCCTGTGTTCCGAGGCCATGTCTGTACATGCTAGGCTCGTCAAGCAAACCCAAGTATTTCCGCATGTGCAACATGGCTTACACCTGTTGTATGTGAACATAGTATCTATCACATCCGATCATCACGAGATGCTTCAAAACGACGAACTTTTGCAACGGTGCATACGAGGGGAGAACACTTTATTATCTTGATATTAATGTGAGGGATCATCTTATCATGCTACCGTCGCGATCTAAGCAAAATAAGATGCATAAAAGGATAAACATCACATGCAGGGATAATGTGATATGATATGGCCTTTTCTTCTTGTGCCTTTGATCTCCATCTCCAAAACACACAAGCATGATCTCCATCATCACCAGCTTTGCGCCAAGGTCCATGGCACCGCTTCATGGTTGTCCACCATCCATAGCAACTATTACAACTACTTGGGATAAAGCTATTACATGGTGATTGACTCGCAGGTCATAACAGAATTTAAAGACAACCATTAGGCTTCTGCCGGTTGCTATAATACAATAAGGATCATCTCATACATCAAATATAATCACAATCACATCATGGCCATATCACATCACATGCCCCTGCAAAAACAAGTTAGATGCCTCTAATTTTGTTTGCATATTTTATGTGGCTTGGGGCTTTCGAGTAAGATCCGATCTACCTACGAACAAGAACCACAATGCTGATACAAATGTTTTCAAGTGCAGATAGTAAATTGGATCTTAACTATGGTGAGAGAGACAGACACCCGCAAAGCCACTTATGCAATACAAGTTGCATGTCAAGCGTGGAGCAAGTATCATGAACGCGGTCATGTAAGGTTATCCCGGGCCGCTTCATCCCACCATCCCGCAAGATGCAAATTACATGAAAAGCAAACGACAACAAGAGCATCAACGCCCACAAAACCATTATGTTCTACTCGTGCAACAGATCTATGCATAGACATGGCTCTGATACCACTGTAGGGATTCATAGCATAGAAAAAAAATTCCTACCGCAAGAACGAATAACAAGCCAAGATCTAATCTAATAGATGGTAGCAACGAGATGGGATCAACATACCCTCGAAGATCACTAAGCGTTAACGAGATAAATCTCGTGGATGATGTAGTCGATCACTTGCCACTCTCAGGAGCGAGTAGATGATCCCGACGGTGCTGCAATCGGGCAGCACCTCCGCACTCGGTCACACGTACGGTGTTGATGAAGACATCCTTCTCCCCGTTCCAGCGGGCAGCGTAAGTAGTAGATCCTCCTCAGAATCCCGGTAGCACGACAGCGTGGTGACGGTGGTGGTGGAGATCTCCTGCAGGGCTTCGCCGTAGCCATGCGGGAGAGAGGTGGAGGAGGGTGTGGTGCTACGGTTTGGGAGAGAGGGAGGGGTGCGGCCAAGGGCAGCCTTGATGTGGCCGGCCAGCCCCCTTCTCCTCCTCTTTATATAGGTGGAACACCCAAGGGTTCAAACTGTAACACCCCAAATTTCAATAAAAAGAAAGTTAGAGAAATCCAGAAAACAAAAAAAATTTCAAACCAACAAAAACTTTTCTTTTGCATATAGTACCATGCATAGGACTTGTGCATTTGAGTGATATGCCATGATGATTGCTTTTACTTGTATTTGATATGCTCTAAAACCCTATTGTGATCATATGAAGATCACCCACCAAATAAAACAAAGAGGAAGAAATTCCATTAAATGGAAAACCCTAAAAACCCTCACATATGCCCTATGGCATTTTTATAAATTTTGACCCTAGACCTATTTGGTCTTCACCATTAGTTGAGTAATGTTATTAAACACTTACTAGAACTTTTGGAATCAAAGATTCACAATTCAAATGAAATCCAAACACAAATCCCACTCACATATGATAATGGTCAAAACTGAAATTTATAGTCTGATCACCACTTTGAGCCCTTGCCATTCATTTTTCCCAAACCAATTCTTGCTAACTCTTTGCACCATTTCAAAGTCAACATCAAGGTGAACAACTTTGGTGAAGATCATCATGCCAAATTCATCTTTGATCAAGAGCCATGCTCATCCAAAGTCCCAACTTTTTCACATATGCAACATTCTCCACTTAGCCATTTTTGCCAATTCTTGAATTCTAATTTTTCCACCACCACCCCTAATCAGCTCTGGTCAAATATAACTTATATCAACACTCACATTTCAAAAAGATTCACCATTTGAATATTTTCAAATTTGGATATTTTTGCAAATTACAAAATCGGGCACTATTTGCAACTATTGCAAATAGTGATCTACACAACCTAATCTACTCCAAATACACTCTACATTGTCCCCTGGTTCCCTCTAACCATAAATGGCACATAGTAACCCTAATGAGGAGTGGCTAGCTCACATGGGCATGGCATGCCGGCCATGGTGCCACCATGCCGAGCCTCCCCTCTCTCCCTTGCTCGCCACCCCTGCCCACCTTGCCCTAGCTCGCCACCTCACTCTACTGGACCGCCTAGCACCGGCCATTGTCAAGGTAGACGCCGTAGCTCGCCGGAGAACGCGCGCCCAAAACCGCCAGTATGCCGCTCGCGTCGCGACCATGCGCGCCATGGACGCGCACTGGCCACGCGCCGCGCAGCCACCTCGCTCACGCCCTGGACCCCCTGCGAGCGCCTTGAGCACGCACTCGACACCGCGACGCCGTTGGACACGCGCTCGACCACGACCCGCACCCGCCGTCGCCGGAGAAGCCAACCCTGGTCCGCCGCGGACGCGACGGACATGGAAGAAACGCGACACCGCCAGGCCCTCCCCGACCAAGCTGTCGCCACTCAGAGGACCGTGGCGATGCCACGAACACACCTGCACCCTCGCCTAGCTCGCTAGCTCGCCGGAGACGCCGCGAGCATGTCGACCACCACCCTGCCCCGCAACCCTTGCTCAATCCTATAAATAGAGAGTTCCCTGGAAGCAACTGAGCACACCACCTCACTCCCCACCCTTCACCACTTCGCCTCGCACCGTTAGCCACCTCGATCGTCGCCGGAGCAAGGCCAATCGCAAGCTCGGAGCCGCGGAAGCCCTGCAGCAATCGCCGGCGATCCAGGCCACCTCGAGCTCCGCCACTGCTACCAGCCGCTTTGCCGTCGTCCACATCTACCCCAAGCACACTGCCAGACCTTGCTGGAGCCGCCGTAAGCCCTCCGACCCCCTACTGTCGCCGCCAGCACGTCGGGTTCTCGTCGGAGACGACGATGAACCACGACCGTCGATCTGCCTTCTAATCCTACGCCCCACATTGAAACTTACCGATTCGGGTTAGATGAGCCGCTGACATGCGGGACCCCTTGTCAGGCAGCCCGCGCGTCTGTGGACCGTGGCTGGACTGGACTGGGCCGTTTTTATTTGAATCTGGCCCAGTTTCGTTTCCCGCCGGCCTTTTAATTCAAACTAGATTTAATTAATTCAAATAGTTTTGAATACTGCCTTCACTTTGAAATTCAATAAATTCAAATTGGCTAAACCAAATTTAGTGAACTTTATATGGTTGGAAAGCTACTGAAATTATCTAGCCAATGCCACTGGCCTCATGGCCAGATTCTTTGTAGAATTAATGTGATAAAAATAACAAGACAGGGACTTTTCCCTATTCAAATAATTCTTAAAAATCAACCAAAATAGATATTAAGTTAATTCCAACTCTAATAGCTCACATTTGACTTACACTAATTGTTTATGCAATAAAATGGTGTGGTCACTTTGTATGATCATGCCATAGTTTAATGAATGGATATTATGGCTAGTTTAACTAGTTGATATTGTCCAAAACTATTAAAGTAAATATTGTGAAGTCTTATACTTCATTTAAACTTGTCTCACATGAATTCATGGGATGTTTGGACCCCTGGTCCCAAACTCTCTTATATGAATTACTTGAGATTTAAATCAAATATAGTGTTATTTAAATAGTATGAGGTGATCTACCTCATTTAAATCATTTTCACAAATGATGATGATGAACATTTGACTTAGGTCAATATGAGTTCATCCATGATTGTTTGAGAAATTAAATCTTAAGAAGATTTCAATGAGAGGAAATTATTTCTCAAGAACCCTATGGAAACTATCATTTACATATTAAATACAAAGAAGTGAATTCTATTTAAACCCCACAACCCATGCACTCTAGTTAATTTATTTGTGTGCATAGAGTAGTTTGTGTGTTCTATGTGATGTATGGAATAGCCATTGAATGAGTGAGTAATTATACTCGTATTCAAATTTAGATGGTAGCACCGGAGAGTACGCCGAAGAAGAAGGTTGCTACCAAGAGGAGGAGGAGGAACAGTTTGAGAACTACCAAGGCAAGCTATTACCAATGCAAGCTAATATTCTTGCAAAGTCCAAAGCCCCTCGGGGCAAGGCACCATGTTTCTTATCTTTTCTTATATGAACCCATCCCAAGTTTTTACTTTACAAGTTGTTACTTGTTTTCTAAATGAGTACTTTTATAGTTAACTTTGGTCAAAGTACAAGTTGGTTACTAGAGTAGGAAGTTAGTCTTTCCCAAGCAAAGCAAGATAGCACCCCTCATGAATTAGAGCTAGTGCTAATGAATTAAAACTTGACTACTCTAGATGGGAACAATATGAATTTGAAGTGATTTTGAAACCTTGGAATGAAGATGCATTCCATTGAGTGATTTTTGAAGGTGAATATGAACAAGAGAAGATGGTGATTTTTGATAAACAATGATGTTGGTTTGAATGCGATACCTTTCCAATTATTAAGTACCCCCACAATACCTGATTATGGGTAGGGCTTAACTGGAAGTTTATGCGTCTTAGTATGGGTTCCCTCTAAACAAGCGTCATCGGGGTTACGCCGAAAGCTGCCTCTACCACAAAAGAAATGATATGATATGATGCGAAATGAGGTGAACGTCCGGCCCAAGCCCTGTGCAGTTCCCAGGTTGACAGTTGGTCCTCACTGGGAGGCCAAGCTCATGGGGAGAGGTGCTCATACTAGGATTTGTAAGTGAAAGGTTATGGTTGATGATCCGCGTACTGTGTTACGATGATTCGGGGTAATCCCGACGGATGAAATCAAATGTTGTGGCACAAGTGTGCAACCTCTGCAGAGTGTAAACCTATTCGAATAGCCGCGTCCACGGTTACGGACGGTTGGAAAGGCCATACAGTTTCCAATGTCATATCTTTGAAAATGATGTTGAATGATGATGGTGAAATGACTTGTGGTGGATTGAATTGAAATCACCACTTGAATGGTGGGAATGACACTAATGTTCCCACTTGAGTTAGTTAGCTCTTGGATAAGCTTTTTCTCAAAACTTTGTGAACTAAAACTAGCTTTATGCAAATAAACTAGAGCTTAGCAAACCATACTAGAATGTCTAGCACTTACATTAGTATTAGTTTGCGAGTACTCAACGTACTCACGGCTTTGTCCCTGGCTATTCAAATGGCCAGAGTATGAAGATGACCAAGGAGATGACCAGCAGGACGCCTACGACAACTAAGCGCCTTCCGACGTCAAGCGTTGGCCTATGGACTAGAGAGTCCTTGTATCTTACGCTTCCGCTATGTTGAACTATGAACTTGTGTTTGTTGGTTGATCAATAGATCAACTATTCGTGTAATATGGATCATGTGATTCCAAATTTGTAAGACTTATGGTTTGTAATGAATGATGACTGTGATACTTAACTATTATGCCTCGCAACAACAATATTCCTGGGATTGCGATGTATGACATAATAGGCATTCGGACTTAAAAATCCGGGTGTTGACAAGTTGGTATCAGAGCCATTGTTTGACCTTAGAAGACCTTAGTTAGAATGGGCGTTCTGAAAAACTTAACTTTGAAATCAAATGAAAGAAACTATTTTTGAAAATTTACTACACTCTTGTCTTTGAGACTTTGCCAAAATTTGATGAATCATGTCTATCTTATTTGAATCAACTTAAATTTTGCCACACATTGCACTCTCTAACTTACTCATCCAATTCTCTTTCAGATGGCGCTGAATGAACCCATCAACACCAAGTTTTACCAGCTTGGGAACGAAGGAAGCTTGATCTTCGAGCACGACCTCAACGCCCTCTCTGACTTCCTTGGGCGCCCACACCCCGAGTTTCACGGGGTTCAGCTGGACGACACGCCCGGAGGAGAGCTGCAGTGGGTGATCACTGCCGACTTGAGGGGCAAGATGGAGCCTCCCACTTCGGAGAGGATCCTCTTCTCCTTCCGCGGGAGCAACTGGCTCGACGGACTCGCACGTGGCCTTCAGGAGGCACTTGCGCGCCTCTGTGGACAGAACGTGGTGAGCATCCTCGCCTCTCGCTACGCCCACCTTGTGAGGCGTGATGCCACGGGAGTGCCCATGGAGCTGCAGCCGCACCCGGAGTTGAGGCACCATGCTGAGCACCTGGACTTCATGCTCTACCAGACTCAGAGGGACCTCGACGCCTCTCGCGCTTACGCGAACCAGACCCATGCTCACATCACCGAGCAGGGTGAGGCGATCAAGCTACTCAACAACGACCGCAAGAGCCTTCGCCAGCAGCGTGCCAAGAAGGACGCTACGATTCGTCGCCTTCGCGCCTGGATCGCGTCACTTGAGGCCACTGTCAAGGCCCAGGAGGATCAGATTCGCCAGCTGGAGGATGACGATGGAGGCATCGACATTCAGGGAGGAGACGCCTTCCTGAGCGACGACAACGACTTTGAGGAGGACGAGAACACCGAGGAGGAGGACTACGAGTTCCTGGAGGCAGGACCCGACGACTACGTCCCGATCGATGTCGATGATGAGGAGTAGTTGCACTAGTTCCACTTATAGTAGGTGTGAGTTGTATCCCGTCCTTTGTATCGTAGCATGAGAATGGTTCTTAAAACCATTGGAGTATGTGTGTAGTTTGTACTATGTGTTACATGAATGAATGAATGTTATGTTTGTCATGAAAAGATTACAAGTTTCCAAATGTTTTTCAAACTTAACCAAAATGAACCATAGAATGTTCCCACTTATCTCATAATCTGCTACATCTTCAGATGGCCCCTCCAAATCGCACCAACGATGCGATGCTGCAACTGCTGCAAACCATGCTTGCAGACCGGGAAACCGAAAGAGCCGAACGCCAAGCCAACCTCATCGCCTTGCAGAACATCGCCAACCAAGGCCATGGAAATCATGACCACCCCGGATCCAAGCTCAAGAACTTCCAAAACACCAACCCTCCGGTGTTTAGCAAGACCGAGGAGCCCCTCGACGCCGACGATTGGCTCCAGACTATGGAGAACAATCTGGAGGTAGCCGGAGTAGAAGCCAACGAGAAAGTCCTGTTCGCCACTCACTATCTCGCTGGACCAGCCCGCGCTTGGTGGACAAGCACCCGGGCCATGAACGGAGGTCAATTCATGACTTGGGAGGATTTCAAACTCAAGTTCAGCAAGTACCATGTACCCCCGGGTCTTATCAAGAAGATGAGGGATGAATTCCGTGAGCTGAAACAAGGTCGCATGACGGTGGTTGAATACCGCGACAAGTTTCTCACTTTGTCGAGGTATGCCCCTGATGAGACCGACACCGTTGAGAAGAGGAAGGAGAGATTCCTGAACGGACTGCATGATGAGATGCAGACTGTCCTCATCAACATCCCCTTCGCCGACCTCGAAGCCCTTGTTGACTCCGCCATCCAGATGGAGGGCAAGTTAAACCAAGCCAATGAGAACCGCAAGCGCCGCATGGCAAATCAAAGTGGATCAAGCCACCCCCAAAAGTTTCGCCCTAGCTCAAGCGGAGGTTTCACTCCGAGAAACAACAAACCCCAGATGCAGAACTCTCGCCCCGGTTATCAGAACCGGAGTGGAGGAAACTCCAAGCCAGGAGGCTACCACAACAACTACAACAACAACAACTACAACCGCGCTCCACCCCGAGCCCCTAACAACAACAACACCAACACCAACACCGCTCCCAGAACCGGAAGCAATGCCGTTCCCGTTGCGAACAAGCAGGACAAGACCACTATCACTTGTTATGAGTGTGGTGTAGTGGGGCACTACTCCAACGAGTGTCCCAAGCGTCTTGCCAAGCTCGTCGGCAACACCGCCGCACCTGCTCAGCAGCAACGCCGTGTCTCCACCAGCAAGAAGTTCGCCCCCAACAATCCCAACAACCGCAACGGCCGCCTCTACCACATGAACGCCGAAGAAGCCCAGGAAGCACCCGATGTTGTACTGGGTATGTTTTCTGTCAACCACATCCCTGCCAGAGTGTTGTTTGATTCCGGAGCATCTCATTCCTTTGTCACCGAAGACTTTGCATCAACAAGTAAAATTCAACCCCTTAGCTTGAAGCATGTTATGATAGTCCAAATCCCCGGATCAACCACCAAAGCCAGAAAATTTTGCAAAAATGTGCCAATCAAAATCCATGATGTAGATTTCTTTGCAAATCTAATCATACTTGGAACTAAAGGTTTGGAAGTTGTCCTAGGAATGGACAGGATGTCCAAACACAATGGATTGATAGACTGCGCCAAGAAAGCCATAACCATGACTAGCAGCACCGGTATCATAGTTGAGCACGTCTCTGAAAAACTACCCAGAAAATTTACCTGCAACCAAAGTGTATCCAAGCCAACTCTGGATCAAATCAGGGTCGTTTGTCGCTACCCTGATGTGTTTCCGGATGATCTACCCGGTATGCCCCCGGATCGGGATATCGAGTTTATCATCGAGTTAATCCCCGGAACTGGACCCATAACCCAGAGAGCCTACAGCATGAACGCAACCGAGCTTGTGGAGCTGAAGAAGCAAATAGATGACATGTTAGCCAAAGGTTTGATTAGACCAAGTGCATCCCCCTGGAGATCCCCCGTCTTGTTTGTAGACAAGAAAGATGGTGCAAATCGTTTATGCACGGACTATCGTAAGCTTAACGATGTCACCATCAAAAACAAATACCCCTTACCCAAGATCGAAGACTTGTTTGACCAACTCACCGGATCCCGAGTTTTCTCCAAGATTGATCTTAGAACTGGATACCATCTACTGAAGATCCGAGCCACCGACATTCCAAAAACTGCCTTTACCACCATATATGGGTTGTATGAGTACAACGTCATGTCGTTTGGACTGACCAATGCCCCCGCTTATTTCATGAATCTCATGAATAAGATCTTCATGAACTTTTTGGACAAGTTCGTCGTTGTTTTCATCGACGACATTCTCGTCTACTCCAAGTCCGAAGAAGAACATGAACAACATTTGGAGATTGTCCTAGAAACCCTTAGACAACACAAGTTGTATGCCAAGTTTAGCAAGTGTGAGTTTTGGCTGGAAGAAGTTGGATTCCTGGGACACATCTTGTCCGCAGGAGGAATTGCCGTAGATCCCGCCAAAATCAAAACCGTTATGGAATGGCAAGCCCCAACCACCCAAACCGAGGTCCGCGCTTTTCTGGGATTAGCCGGATACTACCGCAGATTTGTAGAAGGTTTTTCGAGCATCGCTCGACCAATGACCCAACTGCTGAAAAAGGACAGAAAGTTTGAGTGGACCGACAAATGCGAAGAGAGCTTTCAACAGCTCAAGAGTAGACTGACAACAGCCCCAATCCTGATCATGCCAGATATCGCAAAGCCCTTTGACGTATATTGCGACACCTCCAAGACTGGACTTGGATGCGTGCTTATGCAGGAAGGCAAGGTTGTATCCTACCTTTCAAGACAGCTCAAGCAACATGAACAGAACTACCCAACCCATGACCTCGAGCTTGCCGTCGTGGTCTTAGCCTTGAAAGTTTGGCGTCATTACCTCATGGGTAATCGATGCGAGATCTACTCCGACCACAAAAGCCTCAAATACATATTCACCCAGAAAGAGCTGAACATGAGACAACGCCGATGGATCGAATTGATCAAGGATTACGACATGGAAATTCACTACCACCCCGGCAAGGCCAATGTGGTAGCGGATGCCTTGAGTCGACTGCCGTGCCAGTTGAACTCCATGCTCGCAACCGAACAGCCCAACTTGCATCAAGAGTTTGAACAGTTCAGACTCGAACTTGTTAGTGAAGGTTTCCTAGCCAGCATAGAACTGCACCCCACCTTGGTTGGTCAGATCAAGGAAGCCCAGAAGGACAACGCTAGCATTGACGGAATCAAGAAACAGATAACCGCAGGAAAAGCCCCCGGATTCACCGTAGACGAAGCCGGAGTGCTTTGGTACAAAGAACGTCTCTGCGTACCATCGGACTCTTACTTGAAACAAGTCATCCTGCAAGAAGCCCATGACACCCTTTATTCAATCCACCCCGGAGGTACCAAGATGTACCAAGACCTAAAAGAACAATTTTGGTGGCACGAAATGAAGAGAGAGATCGGTAGCTATATCGCTAAGTGTGACATCTGTCAGAGAGTCAAGGCAGAACATTAACGACCCGCCGGACTGTTACAACCCCTCCAGATCCCAGAATGGAAATGGGACTCCGTAGGAATGGACTTTATCACCGGACTGCCCAAATCCAGCAAAGGCAATGATTCAATATGGGTAGTGGTCGATAGATTGACCAAAGTCGCCCATTTCATCGCAGTCAAAACCACCTATCAAGGCCCCAAGTTAGCTGAACTTTACATCTCCAGAATAGTTGCGCTGCACGGAACCCCCAAATCGATAGTGTCAGATAGAGGATCACAGTTCACCTCAAGGTTCTGGCAGTAAGTGCATGAAGGACTAGGCACTCGCCTAAATTTCAGCACCGCCTATCACCCTCAGACCGACGGACAAACTGAGAGAGTAAACCAGATACTGGAAGACATGCTTAGAGCATGCGTACTAGAATACGGATCCAAGTGGGAAGACTGCCTACCTTACGCAGAATTCTCCTACAACAATAGCTATCAAGCCAGCCTACAGATGGCCCCCTTTGAAGCCTTGTACGGAAGGAAGTGCCGTACCCCCCTGAACTGGTCAGAAGTCGGAGAGAGCCAAGTCTTCGGCCCAGACGTTCTTCGTGAAGCCGAAGAGAAAGTCCACAACATCCGCGAGTACCTCAAAATGGCGCAATCCAGACAGAAGAGCTACGCCGACAAAAGACGTCGGGAGATGACCTTTGAGATCGGAGACTTCGTCTATCTCAAGGTGTCCCCCTTGAAAGGAATGCAAAGGTTCCAACTGAAAGGAAAGCTTGCACCCCGCTATGTCGGACCTTTCCAAGTCCTCAGTCGCCGAGGTGAAGTATCTTATCAACTGGAATTGCCTGAAGAAATGTCGGTTGTGCACGACGTGTTTCACATCTCACTTCTCCGGAAATGTCTTGAAGTCCCGGAGAAGACCGAAGTGTTCAAGAACATCGATCACCGATCAGTGGATATCAACAAGGATCTGACTTACCGCGAAGTGCCGGTTCGCATTCTGGAAGAAGCTTACCGAACCACCCGCACCCGAAGCATCATGTTTGTGAAGATCCAATGGAGCAATCATACCGAGGATGAAGCCACATGGGAACGCGAAGACTTCATGAAGAAGGAGTACCCAGATCTCTTTAGTACCTAACTTTCTTTTCGATCTCGGGACGAGAACTTTTGTAAGGGGGAAGGGTTTGTAACACCCCAAATTTCAATAAAAAGAAAGTTAGAGAAATCCAGAAAACAAAAAAAATTTCAAACCAACAAAAACTTTTCTTTTGCATATAGTACCATGCATAGGACTTGTGCATTTGAGTGATATGCCATGATGATTGCTTTTACTTGTATTTGATATGCTCTAAAACCCTATTGTGATCATATGAAGATCACCCACCAAATAAAACAAAGAGGAAGAAATTCCATTAAATGGAAAACCCTAAAAACCCTCACATATGCCCTATGGCATTTTTATAAATTTTGACCCTAGACCTATTTGGTCTTCACCATTAGTTGAGTAATGTTATTAAACACTTACTAGAACTTTTGGAATCAAAGATTCACAATTCAAATGAAATCCAAACACAAATCCCACTCACATATGATAATGGTCAAAACTGAAATTTATAGTCTGATCACCACTTTGAGCCCTTGCCATTCATTTTTCCCAAACCAATTCTTGCTAACTCTTTGCACCATTTCAAAGTCAACATCAAGGTGAACAACTTTGGTGAAGATCATCATGCCAAATTCATCTTTGATCAAGAGCCATGCTCATCCAAAGTCCCAACTTTTTCACATATGCAACATTCTCCACTTAGCCATTTTTGCCAATTCTTGAATTCTAATTTTTCCACCACCACCCCTAATCACCTCTGGTCAAATACAACTTATATCAACACTCACATTTCAAAAAGATTCACCATTTGAATATTTTCAAATTTGGATATTTTTGCAAATTACAAAATCGGGCACTATTTGCAACTATTGCAAATAGTGATCTACACAACCTAATCTACTCCAAATACACTCTACATTGTCCCCTGGTTCCCTCTAACCATAAATGGCACATAGTAACCCTAATGAGGAGTGGCTAGCTCACATGGGCATGGCATGCCGGCCATGGTGCCACCATGCCGAGCCTCCCCTCTCTCCCTTGCTCGCCACCCCTGCCCACCTTGCCCTAGCTCGCCACCTCACTCTACTGGACCGCCTAGCACCGGCCATTGTCAAGGTAGACGCCGTAGCTCGCCGGCGAACGCGCGCCCAAAACCGCCAGTATGCCGCTCGCGTCGCGACCATGCGCGCCATGGACGCGCACTGGCCACGCGCCGCGCAGCCACCTCGCTCACGCCCTGGACCCCCTGCGAGCGCCTTGAGCACGCACTCGACACCGCGACGCCGTTGGACACGCGCTCGACCACGACCCGCACCCGCCGTCGCCGGAGAAGCCAACCCTGGTCCGCCGCGGACGCGACGGACATGGAAGAAACGCGACACCGCCAGGCCCTCCCCGACCAAGCTGTCGCCACTCAGAGGACCGTGGCGACACCACGAACACACCTGCACCCTCGCCTAGCTCGCTAGCTCGCCGGAGACACCGCGAGCATGTCGACCACCACCCTGCCCCGCAACCCTTGGTCAATCCTATAAATAGAGAGTTCCCTGGAAGCAACTGAGCACACCACCTCACTCCCCACCCTTCACCACTTCGCCTCGCACCGTTAGCCACCTCGATTGTCGCCGGAGCAAGGCCAATCGCAAGCTCGGAGCCGCGGAAGCCCTGCAGCAATCGCCGGCGATCCAGGCCACCTCGAGCTCCGCCACTGCTACCAGCCGCTTTGCCGTCGTCCACATCTACCCCAAGCACACTGCCAGACCTTGCTGGAGCCGCCGTAAGCCCTCCGACCCCCTACTGTCGCCGCCAGCACGTCGGGTTCTCGTCGGAGACGACGATGAACCACGACCGTCGATCTGCCTTCTAATCCTACGCCCCACATTGAAACTTACCGATTCGGGTTAGATGAGCCGCTGACATGCGGGACCCCTTGTCAGGCAGCCCGCACGTCTATGGACCGTGGCTGGGCTGGACTGGGCCGTTTTTATTTGAATCTGGCCCAGTTTCGTTTCCCGCCGGCCTTTTAATTCAAACTAGATTTAATTAATTCAAATAGTTTTGAATACTGCCTTCACTTTGAAATTCAATAAATTCAAATTGGCTAAACCAAATTTAGTGAACTTTATATGGTTGGAAAGCTACTGAAATTATCTAGCCAATGACACTGGCCTCATGGCCAGATTCTTTGTAGAATTAATGTGATAAAAATAACAAGATAGGGACTTTTCCCTATTCAAATAATTCTTAAAAATCAACCAAAATAGATATTAAGTTAATTCCAACTCTAATAGCTCACATTTGACTTACACTAATTGTTTATGCAATAAAATGGTGTGGTCACTTTGTATGATCATGCCATAGTTTAATGAATGGATATTATGGCTAGTTTAACTAGTTGATATTGTCCAAAACTATTAAAGTAAATATTGTGAAGTCTTATACTTCATTTAAACTTGTCTCACATGAATTCATGGGATGTTTGGACCCCTGGTCCCAAACTCTCTTATATGAATTACTTGAGATTTAAATCAAATATAGTGTTATTTAAATAGTATGAGGTGATCTACCTCATTTAAATCATTTTCACAAATGATGATGATGAACATTTGACTTAGGTCAATATGAGTTCATCCATGATTGTTTGAGAAATTAAATCTTAAGAAGATTTCAATGAGAGGAAATTATTTCTCAAGAACCCTATGGAAACTATCATTTACATATTAAATACAAAGAAGTGAATTCTATTTAAACCCCACAACCCATGCACTCTAGTTAATTTATTTGTGTGCATAGAGTAGTTTGTGTGTTCTATGTGATGTATGGAATAGCCATTGAATGAGTGAGTAATTATACTCGTATTCAAATTTAGACAGTAGCACCGGAGAGTACGCCGAAGAAGAAGGTTGCTACCAAGAGGAGGAGGAGGAACAGTTTGAGAACTACCAAGGCAAGCTATTACCAATGCAAGCTAATATTCTTGCAAAGTGCAAAGCCCCTCGGGGCAAGGCACCATGTTTCTTATCTTTTCTTATATGAACCCATCCCAAGTTTTTACTTTACAAGTTGTTACTTGTTTTCTAAATGAGTACTTTTATAGTTAACTTTGGTCAAAGTACAAGTTGGTTACTAGAGTAGGAAGTTAGTCTTTCCCAAGCAAAGCAAGATAGCACCCCTCATGAATTAGAGCTAGTGCTAATGAATTAAAACTTGACTACTCTAGATGGGAACAATATGAATTTGAAGTGATTTTGAAACCTTGGAATGAAGATGCATTCCATTGAGTGATTTTTGAAGGTGAATATGAACAAGAGAAGATGGTGATTTTTGATAAACAATGATGTTGGTTTGAATGCGATACCTTTCCAATTATTAAGTACCCCCACAATACCTGATTATGGGTAGGGCTTAACTGGAAGTTTATGCGTCTTAGTATGGGTTCCCTCTAAACAAGCGTCATCGGGGTTACGCCGAAAGCTGCCTCTACCACAAAAGAAATGATATGATATGATGCGAAATGAGGTGAACGTCTGGCCCAAGCCCTGTGCAGTTCCCAGGTTGACAGTTGGTCCTCACTGGGAGGCCAAGCTCATGGGGAGAGGTGCTCATACTAGGATTTGTAAGTGAAAGGTTATGGTTGATGATCCGCGTACTGTGTTACGATGATTCGGGGTAATCCCGACGGATGAAATCAAATGTTGTGGCACAAGTGTGCAACCTCTACAGAGTGTAAACCTATTCGAATAGCCGCGTCCACGATTACGGACGGTTGGAAAGGCCATACAGTTTCCAATGTCATATCTTTGAAAATGATGTTGAATGATGATGGTGAAATGACTTGTGGTGGATTGAATTGAAATCACCACTTGAATGGTGGGAATGACACTAATGTTCCCACTTGAGTTAGTTAGCTCTTGGATAAGCTTTTTCTCAAAACTTTGTGAACTAAAACTAGCTTTATGCAAATAAACTAGAGCTTAGCAAACCATACTAGAATGTCTAGCACTTACATTAGTATTAGTTTGCGAGTACTCAACGTACTCACGGCTTTGTCCCTGGCTATTCAAATGGCCAGAGTATGAAGATGACCAAGGAGATGACCAGCAGGACGCCTACGACAACTAAGCGCCTTCCGACGTCAAGCGTTGGCCTATGGACTAGAGAGTCCTTGTATCTTACGCTTCCGCTATGTTGAACTATGAACTTGTGTTTGTTGGTTGATCAATAGATCAACTATTCGTGTAATATGGATCATGTGATTCCAAATTTGTAAGACTTATGGTTTGTAATGAATGATGACTGTGATACTTAACTATTATGCCTCGCAACAACAATATTCCTGGGATTGCGATGTATGACATAATAGGCATTCGGACTTAAAAATCCGGGTGTTGACACAAACCTACTCCTCCTAGGAGTCCTAGTGCAAACCTTCCATAAAATCAAATAGTCAAACCTTGTCAAAGGTGGACTTGGGGTGGGACTTTCCCCCCTTCCTTGTGGGTTGGCCGGCCAAGGAGGTGGAGGCCACCATGGACTCCACCTTCCCCCTTTGTGGGTCGGCTAGGCTGGTGGAGTCCCACCTGCCATAGTGAAATATTCTGGACGATTCTAGAACCTTCGAGAACCTTCCATAAATTCACCGGACTATCCCAAAAATTGGAATTTGACTTTGCATATATGAATCTAATTCTCTGGACCATTCCGAACCTCCTCGTGATGTCCTGGATCCCATCCCAGACTCTGAACAATATTCGGTCTTCATTCCACATTCCATATCTACTTAAACAACATTGAACCTTAAGTGTGTCACCCTACGGTTCGTGAATTATGCAGACATGATCGAGACACTTCTCTGATCAATAACCAATAGTGGGACCTGGAGATTCATAATGGCTCCCACATATTCAACGATGACTTCGTGATCGAAAGAACCATTAACATACGATATCGATTCCCTTTGTCGTGCGATACTTTACTTATCCGAGGTTCGATCATCGGTATCTCTATACCTAGTTCAACCTCATTACCGATAAGTACTCTTTACTCGTACCGTGATATGACATCCCTTGTGACCCAGTCACATGCTTGCAAGCTAATTGGATGACATTCCACCGAGAGGGCCCAGAGTATATCTATCCGTCATTTGCATGGGCAAATCCCACTTTTGATCCATGCGCTTCAACCCATACTTTCCGAATACTTAATGCCACCTTTATAACCACCCATTTACGAAGTAGTGTTTGATGTCATCAAAGCATCCATCCAGTGCAGGTGATTAACATGATCTCATGGTCGAAGGATTAGGTTACTATGTATCTTAAAGCTTGTAGCAAAACGAACTTAATGACTTGATCATATGCTACGCTTACTATGGGTGTGTGTCCATCACATCATTCACCTAATGACATGATCCTGTTATTAATAACATCCAATGTTCATGATCACCATGATCATCTATTAATCAACAAGCTAGTTAAACGAGAGGCTTACTAGGGACTCTTTCATGTTTACAAAACACACAAGTATTAATGTTTCGGATTAATACAATTATAGCATGGGATGTAAACATTTATCATGAACACTAAGATATAACAATAACCATTTTATTATTGCCTCTCGGGCATATCTCCAACAAGGAATGGGGCCATTTAGAACCACTGAGCTAAGACTGCACTTAGCTGATTCAACATATAGACAAGTTGTAGGCATAAAAGATAATAATGTAGTAGAGATTAAAGGATGTCCTGCTCTTATTGATCTTATTGTTGTGGACATGCCTGAAGATCCTATAGCTCCTATAATCTTAGGAAGGCCATTTCTTAGAACTATTAAAGCTTTGATTAATTTGCATGAAGGGAATGTGAGAATTGGACTACCATCCAAAGATCCATTTGTAGTACACTTCCCTAGAAAGAAGAAGGCCAAAAATGATGATGATGGGATCATTACTTTGAAAGCTAATTATTTTGGAGTGGGTCTTCCACTTCCAACTCTTAAGTGATCACCATCTTGGTCAAGCTAATTGACCTTAACTAGAAGCGCTTCATGGAAGGCAACCCATGTTCAATAAATTTTTCTATCTAGTTCTTGTTTAAGTTTAATGTTTAGTTTTATTTATTTGTTTGTTTTGTTTTGTTTTTAATAAAAAGTGTTCATGAGATCCTTGGAAAAGAGGAGAAGAAGTTAAACAACAATGCCTTTTTGATTTTCGATGCTAACAGTTGCGACTTCTTGATATATACTGTTGTTTTTCCTTACCCATTTTCGAGGTAATGTTGATGCATAAGGGCACGCGAAGATTGCACAGAAATTTTTGATGTTCGCAGGTTACTGTAACTTTGGCGACCATCGGTACGGTCGTACCAGACCGTACCACGCGCCCGTACCGCATCCACGACCACGAAAGAGAAAAGTTGAAGATTTCATCGAAACCATCTGTAACTTTGGCGATCATCGGTACGGGCATACCAGATAGTACCGTGCGCCCGTACCACTTAGACGACAGAAACATCAACTTCTCGAAAACATATTGTAAGTTTGACGACCATCGGTACGGGGGGATATAGCCGTACCTCCCAGCCGTACCGCGTCGGCCGCCTTAGTTGTGAGGCGGTTGCACCTGGTACGAGCGGGATGCGCCCGTACCGTACGCCCGTACCGCGCGTCGGATGACTTAAACACACAGGGAAGAGATGAACACAAGGAGCCGCTCGCGTGCTGTGGCTGCACAGGCTGCACTACCGGTTCATGACTCACCCGCTTCGCTCGGTATCGAGTTTGAAGACCGCCGTCATCTCAACCATTTCAACTGTCTCAAGGACCGCGAGATCAAGTCGACAAAATGGGCATGCCCCCATATTCTGAACCAACTAGGCCTACGCAATGATTTCAATACTCTTTGCAACAATGTTGGTTTGCTTGACTTTTGTTTTCAGGAGGCCACCACTTATCGCCGCTTGACACTCGAGTTCCTTAGCACTCTGCAGCACACTGTGGGACGCTTCCACAACATTGAGGAGAATCAACCCAGAGTCGACCGGATATCCTTCCGTTTGATGAACCGTGAGTATGATTTGACTTTAGATGAGTGGTGCAACCACTTTGGTTTTGAGAACAGCACCACCGCCAACCGCTATGCATGCTTTACTTTGAACCCCTCACCTACCATGTATTTTTCTAGGATGAGAATACCTAGCACACACCCTCGGGGAAATTCTATTGAGTGCCCTGCTATTCACTATTTGTACTATGTTATTGCTAACACCTTGCAGGCACGAGGTGATTTCACAAAACTTAATGAAGAGGACATGATGATCCTCGCAAAGGCTGTGTTCCCAGAAAGCAACATCCGCCCAAACTTGGGAGCCATTCTCATTTTATACTTGCACCACCAAGCACTTGAAGCCTGGGGCCCCATATGCGGAGGTGGAGTCATCACCGTCTTGGCAAGAAGGCTTCATATCAATGTAAGTAATTTCCGAGCATTGGAAGGCCCTCGCCGCCTTGGTTTTACTACTCTGAATACATGTGGTATGGTTAGAAAAATAGAAGGTAGATATTACTTCAATATACCGGGAGCTGATCACTTGATCGCTGCCCCTCTGCCTAATGGTCTATTCTCTCTCGAGGAAAGGCGTTTGCATTATGATGCGCATGTTGAGGCAAATCTACCCCCACAAATAGATGAACCGGAAGAAGAAGAGGAGGTTGAACAAGAACCTCAAGGACTAGAATAGGAGCATCAGCCACTCCATGATTTCACCACCTACCAGGACATGTACGCGCTCGAAGGAAGCATTGAGAACCTGAGCAACCTCGCCATCAACCTTCGAGACCACACCACCAAACTCCATTCCTAGTTCACTCATTGGAGCAGCCAATGGAACGATGGGAATTATCCTCCACCACAATGAGCTCACCAAGAGGGCTTGCAAAAGCCTAAGCTTGGGGATGTGTTCCTCAAGCATTTTTATTTGCGCTGAATAAATTTGTACTCCAGCTCTTTGAGAGAGCTTTGAAACACTCGTGTTGGTTTGTTCCAACACTTTGCTTTTTATTTGCTTTTTGTTTTAGTTCATTTTCTTTTTTCTTTTGTTTTATTTTAGTTCCTTACTTTGTCACCATTCTCGTTTCTTTTTCCCTCTCTATCCCAATTCACGAAAATACAAAAAGATTTTTCCTTTTATCCTTGTTCTTGTAAGAGCTGAATTTTCTAATGCCTCTGTGCTTGATATTATTTATGAGAGAGATCTACTAAGAGTTTTGAAGGAACACATCATCCGGAAGAGAAATTTGAAGCCACCTACAAGAGGTATGTCTTATGTATCCCACTTTTGAAGTTTGAATTGTTTATGCTAGTCAGTAGACTTGTTAAGATATTGTACCAGTGGGAGTGATTTGAAACAATTGGAGTAGAGCTTTATTTGTATGCTTAGTTAATTGTGAAAGTTCTTACTCTAGTTCATTTAGTTAACCGAGTCTTGCCTTGGAAATAATATTGCCAAACAAGTACAACAAGAAAAAGTCTTAAAATTATGACTTGTATGATGACCAATTGTCTTAAGGGTTTAACTTTGAAGATACTTAACTCCATAGATGTTGTGATAGACTTGATAGCATTCTTGATAGGAGTTGTTTGATGGAATTGAAGTCTAGTGGTAGCTGAGACGCATGCCAAGATGTAAGGTTGTATATATATATATGAGATATTGCTTTACGCGTGTCAACATATGCATCAGTGTCTGATATTGCTTTATGCGTGTCAACACGATTGTTGCGCACACTCTTGGGATACTAGCACCACCGGCCCCATGATTGTCACAATCCTACAAGGTCATTCATGACTTTTACTTGGAAACTGTCAAAGGAATCCGGAAGATATCACTTCTCAAGTCTTGGCATGGACTCGCTACTATTAGATGACTATATTCTTGAAAGGCAATGAATGGATAGTAAGTGTTTTCATAGCCTTGATCAATTGATGTGGGTGTAATTAAGATACTTTATTGCTTATACCTCTTTAGACATGAACGCTCATACTTAATTTGATGATAATAAACTTCCAGTGTTCCTTGGCAAACTGAGAGTTAACTATTTAAGCTAGAGTAATTGTTTCTACAACTAGCTATTCATACTTATAATCTTCATTGTGATTGTCTCGAGTTACCAATGCTTGTATTATATTCTTGGCACTTCTCTAACTATGCTAAGCTTCCAAATGGAAGAAGTGCTGGACTCATAAGGCTACCACCTGTAAGTGACTTTGCTTCCTCGTTGTTTTGGTTTAAACGCCAAGTTCCTTATGGTTCTTTGTTTCTTGCTCGAGGACGATCAAGTTTAAGCTTGGGGAAGTTGATGGTTGTGAAATACGCCATATTTTCTCGTGTTTAAATCCTTAGCTAAGTCAAGAAATTGACTAAGTTTACCTCTCAACTTGCCACTAATGCCTAATCAATGCAAATATGTGCAATCTCTTCTATTTTTGGATGTTGTGCAGGAAATCACGTCATAATGGCAAATGGACCTGCAATTACTGAAGAAAATCACGTCAGGAGCTGGCAAAGTTTACTACGCTCGGAAAGGCGGTTCCAGAAGCTTTACGGGCATCGGTACGGGCAAGCCCCGCCCGTACCGTCCGCCCGTACCACCTGCGGCTGCGTTCCCGAGGTCAAACCCTATAAAAGTCGTGAAGGGACCGACGCTGAAAAGAGAGCCATTCGTCGCCAAACAGAGCCGCCATCCACCAGATCCATGTGCACCACACCGAAGGAGATCCATCACCATAGTTCATCCATTCCATCTCCCATCTCCTCCATAGCCACAGCCATCACCATTGTAATAGAGATCTCCTTGAGAATTGGCGACCATTGTAAGAATATTGTGATTTCAATCTAAGTATTTTGCACAATGATTTCTAACAAGAAATTAGTACAGTTCAAGAGAAAAGGAAGGTCGAAGATGTTACAGTAATTTACCTAATAGAGCCTCTATGGAGTTGCAGAGATTGTCCTCCTTTCCCTTCGCCTGAGCCTGGGCCTCCACCTTATCCTTCTCCTCCTCCTTCAGCTTCGTCTTCAGTTGGCTCAGCTCCTTCTTCAATTTATCGGCCTCTTGCCGAGCAATAGCTGCCAATTTGACTGCCCAATCAAGTTGGTCAGATGACGATCCCTACTTGTTGAAACACAGCGTTGTTTGAAAGGAAATCTGTGTCCTTGCACATGCACCTGATGCGTTGGGGTTTCATGGAAGATTATACAAGGTGGACAAGTCATGGGGAGGAGGCTGAGGTTGACGAAGGGCTAGATGAAGAGGCGCATCATGAAAAGTCAACCGAAGAAGATATGGCGGAATCCGAAGATTTCGTATATGATGCAGAGGAGCCCATGCTAGATTCAGATGATTTGGCCAAAATGGTCAACGATCCTCATGTGCAAGAGCAGGTTCTGAAAGACACAGAGAACAGCAAATCGGTGACAGAGAGTGGGCCAAGTTGCAGACGCTGGTAATGGATTCAGAAACTCCATTGTATCCTGGTTACGATCCCGAGTACACCCGCCTATCGGTGACGCTCGAACTTCTAAGGCAAAAGGCACTCCACAACGACACAGACGGAAGCCTCGATGATAGTTTGGAGTATCTTAGTAAGGTCTTGCCGAAGGAGAACGTTTTGCCTAGGAGTTGCGATGAGGCCAAGAAAATTGTGTGCCCTCTTGGATTGGAGGTGATTATATACCATGCTTGTCCGAATGATTGCATCATTTATCGCGGGGAGCACGAGAAGCTAAAAAAGTGTCCAGAGTGCAATTCATCCCGGTTCAAGCGGGGAAAGACCCCACAAGCGAAAACCGTGGAAAAATTGATGAGTGGGGCTCCTGCAAAGGTTGTATGGTACCTTCCAATCATTCCCCATTTGAAGCGTCTGCTCGCAAACAAGAATGAGGCGAAGCTGTTGCGCTGGCATGAGGAGGGACGGAAAATTGATGATGGTGTGATGAGACTGATGGGTTCGTTGCATAGAAAACAAAAAATTTCCTACCGCAAAGACGAATAAACCCAAGATCTAATCTATGGAAAAGCCAAGATCTAATCTACAAGATCAGAGCAACGAGATGGAGATGAGACTAACCCTCGAAGATTCCAAAGCCTACGAGATTAATCTCGTTGTTGGTGTAGACGATCCTCCCCGGTGCTGCAATCCGGCAGCACTTCCGTACTCGATCGCGCGTACGGTGTCGATGAAACCCTTCCTCTCCCCATTCCAGCGGGCAGCGGAGGTGTGGTAGATCTCCTCCAAGTTCCAGTAGCACGACGGCGTGGTGGTGGTGGTGGTGGAGGAAGAAAAGCTGCAGGGCTTCGCCTAAGCCGGAGCAGCGTATGGTGGAGGAGAGAGGCGGCCAGAGGAGGGGACAATCGATGGGGTGGTGGCCGGCCACCCCCTCCCCTCTTTATATAGGGGGCTAGGTCGGTGGGGTGGCCCCCTTTCCCATCTAGGGTTAGGGGGGCGGCGGCCAAGTGGGGGGAAGAGGGATTTCTTCCCCCCAAGTTGATCCCCCTAGGGTTTTGGGGAAACCCTAGGGGTTTGGCCGGCTGGGCCTTGAGGGGCATGTGCCCCTGGCCCATTAGGCTAGGGAGCACCCCCTCGGCCCATGCTAGGCCTCCTAGGGTCGTGGGCCCACTGGTGGGACCCACGGAACCTTCTAGAACCTTTCCGGTCATCCACCGGAAAAATCCCGAACTTTTCCGAAACCTAGAAATCAACTTCCCTTATATGAATCTTATTCTCCGGACTATTCCGGACCTCCTCGTGACGTCCTGGATCCCATCCGAGACTCCGAACAAACTTTGTCTCCATACCATATTCAAATCTACTTATGCGACATCGAACCTTAAGCGCGTCACCCTACGGTTCGCGAACTATGCAGACATGGTCGAGACTCCTCTCCGAGCAATAACCAATAGCGGGATCTGGAGATCCATAATGGCTCCCACATATTCAACGATAACTTAGTGATCGATTGAACCATTCACATACGATACCAATTCCCTTTGTCACGCGATACTTTACTTGTCCGAGGTTTGATCATTGGTATGTCCATACTTAGTTCGACCTCGTTACCGACAAGTACTCTTTACTCGTACCATGGTATGTCATCTATTGTGACCTAGTCACATGCTTGCAAGCTAATCAGACGACATTCCGCCAAGAGGGCCCAGAGTGTATCTATCCGTCATCGGGATGGACAAATTCCACTCTTGATCCATATGCCTCAACTCACACTTTCTGAATACTCAATCCCATCTTTATAACCACCCATTTATGCAGTGGCGTTTGATGTAATCAAAGCACCCTTCCGGTGTAAGTGATTTACATGATCTCATGGTCGAAGGACTAGGTAACTATGTATCGAAAGCTTATAGCAAGCTGAACTTAATGACTTGATCTCATGCTACGCTTATTTGGGTGAGTGTCCATTATATCATTCAACTAATGACATAACCTTGTTATTAATAACATCCAATGTTCATGATCACGAAACCATGATCATCCATTAATCAACAAGCTAGTTATACAAGAGGCTTACTAGGGACTCCTTGTTGTTTACATAACACACATGTATCAATGTTTCGGTTAATACAATTATAGCATGGTATGCAAATATTTATCATAAACACAAAGATATTATAATAACCACTTTATTATTGCCTCTTGGGCATATCTCCAACAGTCTCCCACTTGCACTAGAGTCAATAATCTAGATTACATTGTAATGAACCTAACACCCATGGCATTCTGGTGTTGGTCATGCTTTGCCCTAGGGAGAGCTTTAGTCAACGGATCTGCAACATTCAGATCTGTGTGTACTTTACAAATCTTTACTTCACCATCTTTGATGTACTCGTGAATCGAATGAAAACGCAGCTTGATATACTTCAGCTTCTTGTGTGACCTTTGTTCTTGTGCATTGGCGATGGCACCCATGTTGTCACAATAGATGACTAATGGGTCCAATGCACTAGGAACCACACCAAGCTCAACAATGAACCTCTTCATCCATACCGCTTCCGATGAAGCCTCCGAAGCCGCTATGTATTCAGATTCAGTTGAAGACTTCGCTACCGTGCACTGCTTGGAACTCATCTAGCTTACTGCAGCACCATTCAATATAAACACGTACCCAGACTGAGACTTGGAGTCATCAGGATCAGTGTTCCAACTTGCATCGGTGTAACTGGTTACAACAAGCTCTTGGTCACCTCCATAACAAAGAAACATATCCTTAGTCCTTTTCAAGTACTTCAGGATATTCTTGACCGCTGTCCAGTGTTCCATTCCTGGATCACTTTGATATCTGCTGGTCAAACTAATAGCATGTGCGATATCCGGTCTAGTACACAGCATGGCATACATGATAGAGCCTACTGCCGAGGCATAGGGGATCTTGTTCATCCTCTCTCTTTCTTCTGCCGTAGCCGGACCTTGAGTTTTACTCAAGATCTTACCTGGCAACATAGGCAAGAACCCTTTCTTGCTTTCATCCATTCTAAATTTCTTTAGAATCTTGTCCAGGTATGTACTCTGTGAAAGCCCTATTAGGCGTCTTGATCTATCTCTATAAATCTTGATGCCTAAAATGTACGCTGCTTCACCAAGGTCTTTCATTGAAAAAGACTTATTCAAATAACCTTTAACACTGCTTAATAGTTCTATGTCATTCCCAATCAATAATATGTCATCTACATATAATATTAGGAATGCTACAGAGCTCCCACTCACTTTCTTGTAAATACAGGCCTCACCATGAGTCTGTACAAACCCGAAGTCTTTGATCACCCTATCAAAGCGTCGGTTCCAACTCCGGGATGATTGCTTCAGTCCATAAATGGACCGCTGAAGTTTGCATACCTTGTCAGCATTTTTAGGATCGACAAAACCTTTAGGTTGTACCATATACAACTCTTCCTCAATATCACCATTAAGGAACGCTGTTTTGACATCCATCTGCCAAATCTCATAATCAAAAAATGCAGCTATTGCTAACAAAATCCTCACAGATTTTAGCTTCGCTACAGGTGAGAAAGTCTCATCATAGTCAACTCCTTGAATTTGTCGGAACCCCTTCGCGACAAGTCGAGCTTTATAGACAGTAATATTACCATCAGCATCTGTTTTTCTCTTGAAGATCCATTTATTCTCAAGAGCCTTGCGGCTATCAGGTAAGTCTACCAAAGTCCATACTTGGTTATCATACATGGATCCCATTTCGGATTTCATGGCTTCTTGCCATTTGTTGGAATCTGGGCTCATCATCGCTTCTTCATACGTCGCAGGGTCTTCATTATTGTTGTCCACAATCATGACATTTAGACAGGGATCATACCAATCAGGAGTGGTACATTCCCTCGTCGATCTGCGAGGTTCAGTAGCTTCCTCGTTCGAAGTTTCATGATCATCATCATTTGCTTCCTCTCCTATCGGCGTAGGCTGTGCAGGAACTTCTTCCGGCACTGCGCTACTCTGATCCATGAGAGAAGGTTCATTAACCTCGTCAAGTTCTACTTTCCTTCCAGTCACTTCTTTAGTGAGAAACTCCTCAAGAAAGGATCTGTTCTTGGCAACAAAGATTTTGCCTTCGGACCTATGATAGAAAGTGTACCCAATTGTTTCTTTAGGGTATCCTACGAAGACGCATTTCTCCGCTTTGGGTTCTAGCTTGTCAGGTTGTAACTTCTTTACATAAGCTTCGCAACCCCAAACTTTAAGGAACGACAGCTTAGGTTTCTTCCCAAACCATAATTCATACGGTGTCGTTTCAACGGATTTAGATGGTGCCCTATTTAAAGTGAATGCGGCTGTCTCTAATGCATAACCCCAAAACGATAATGGCAAATCGGTAAGAGACATCATAGAACGAACCATATCTAAGAGAGTTCGATTACGACGTTCGGACACACCATTGCGCAATGGTGTTCCCGGCGGTGTCAACTGTAAAATTATTCCGCATTTCTTTAAATGCATGCCAAACTCATAACTCAGATATTCGCCTCCGCGATCAGAACGCAAAAACTTAATCTTCTTGTTACGTTGATTTTCTACTTCACTTTGGAATTCCTTAAACTTCTCGAAAGTTTCGGACTTATGTTTCATAAAGTAAATATACCCATATCTACTCAGATCATCCGTGAAGGTTAGAACATAACGATAACCACCGCGCGATGCTACACTCATTGGTCCGCACACATCGGTATGTATGATTTCCAATAAGTCTGTAGCTCGCTCCATTATACCAGAGAATGGAGTCTTAGTCATTTTTCCCATTAGACATGCTTCGCATCTATCAAGTGACTCAAAGTCAAGTGACTCAAGAAGTCCATCGGAATGGAGTTTTTTCATGCGCTTCACTCCAATATGACCAAGACGACAGTGCCACATATAAGTAGAATTATCATTCAATTTAATTCGCTTAGCATCAACGTTATGAACATGTGTATCACTACTATCGAGATTTAACAAGAATAAACCATTCATCTCAGGTGCATGGCCATAAAAGACATTACTCATATAAATCGAACAACCATTATTCTCTGACTTAAACAAATAACCGTCTTGCATTAAACAAGATCCAGATATAATGTTCATGCTCAACGCAGGTACCAAATAACAATTATTAAGGTTTAAAACTAATCCTGAAGGTAGATGTAGAGGGAGTGTGCCGACGGCGATCACATCGACCTTGGATCCATTTCCAACGCGCATCGTCACCTCGTCCCTCGCCAGGCTTCGTTTATTCCGCAGTTCCTGTTTCGAGTTACAAATGTGAGCAACCGAACCAGTATCAAATACCCAGGCACTACTACGAGAACCAGTAAGATAGACATCAATAACATGTATATCAAATATACCTTTCTTCTTGACGTGGCCGCTCTTCAGATCGGCCAAATATTTGGGGCAATTACGCTTCCAGTGCCCCTTCTCCTTGCAGTAATAGCACACAGTGTCAGGCTTGGGGCCAGCCTTAGGCTTCTCAGGAGGCGCAGCAACTTTCTTGCCGCCCTTCTTGAAGTTGCCCTTGTTGGGCTTGCCCTGCTTCTTGAAACTGGTGGTCTTGTTGACCATCTACACTTGGTTCTCCTTCCGTATTTCTACTTCAGCAGACTTCAGCATGGAGAAGAGTTCAGGTAACTCTTTGTTCATGTTCTGCATGTTGTAGTTCATCACGAAGTTCTTGTAACTTGGTGGCAGTGATTGGAGGACACGATGAATACCCAGCTGGTTAGGGATCATAATCCCCAAGTCACTGAGCTTCTTCGCGTGTCCGGACATAGCGAACACGTGCTCACTAACGGAGCTGCCCTCTTCCATCATACAGCCAAAGAATTGTTTCGAGGCCTCATAGCTCTCCACGGCCGCATGAGTTTCAAAGATAACTTTGAGCTCACGGATCATCTCACAAGGGTCGCGGTGCTCAAAACGCTTTTGGAGCTCTGCCTCTAGGCTGCACAGGATGGCACACTGAACTTCGGAGTACCGAGTTACCCGAGTCTCGTAAACATTCTTTACATCCTCAGATACTACAGGTGGAGGTGGGAGACCTAGCGGTGCATCGAGCACATATTGCAGGCTTCCACCAGTGAGGAAAATCCTCACATGACGGAACCAGTCAGTGAAGTTGCTACCATTGCTCTTAAGCTTTTCTTTCTCTAGGAACTGGTTAAAATGGATGGAAGGGGGCGCCATGATCTACAACATATTTGCAAAGAGTTTAGACTAAGTTTATGACAAAATGAGTTCAATTTTAATTCTTAAATTAACTAGGTGAACTCCCACTCAAAACAACATCCCTCGCATTGTCTTAGTGATTACACGAACCAAATCCACTACACCAAGTCCGATCTTCACGAGAAAAGATGTAGCTTCAAAGGCGAACACTCAAAGTGTTCATCATATCATTCATATGACTCATGCTCTACCTTTCGGTATCCCATGTTCCGAGACCATGTCTGTACATGCTAGGCTCGTCAAGGCAACCTTAGTATCCGTGTGTGCAAATCTGGCTTGCACCCGTTGTATGCACATGTAGAGTCTATCACACCCGATCATCATGAGATGCTTCGAAACGACAAGTCTTAGCAACGGTGCATACTAAGGATGAACACTTTATTATCTTGATATTTAGTGAGAGGGATCATCTTATAATGCTACCGTCGTGATCTAAGCAAAATAAGATGCATAAAGGATTAACATCACATGCAATTCATAATGTGTGACATGATATGGCCTTTCTTCTTGTGCTTTTGATCTCCATCTCCAAAGCACGGACATGATCTCCATCATCACCAGCATGGCGTCAAGGTCAGTGGCGCCACTTCATGGTTGTCCATCACTCATAGCTACTATAACAACTACTTGAAATAAAGCTATTACATGATGAATAGACACGCAGGTCTTTAACAAAAATTAAAGACAACCATTAGGCTCCTGCCGGTTGCCATAATACAATAATGAACATCTCATACATCAAATATAATCATCATCACATGGCCATATCACATCACCAAACCCTGCAAAAACAAGTTAGACGCCTCTAATTTGGTTTGCATATTTTACGTGGTTTAGGGTTTTCGAGTGAGATCCAATCTACCTACGAACATGAACCACAACGGTGATACTAGTGTTGTCAATAGAAAGAGTAGATTGAATCTTCACTATGGTGGGAGAGACAGACACCCGCGAAGCCACTTATGCAATACCAGTTGCATGTCAAGCGTGGAGCAAGTCTCATGAGACGCGGTCATGTAAAGTTAGCCCGGGCCGCTTCATCCCACCATCCCGCAAGATGCAAAGTACACTAACTAAAAACAACAAAAGCATCAACGCCCACAAATCTATTGTGTTCTACTCGTACAATAGATCTATGCATAGACACGGCTCTGATACCACTGATGGGTTCGTTGCATAGAAAACAAAAAATTTCCTACCGCAAAGACGAATAAACCCAAGATCTAATCTATGGAAAAGCCAAGATCTAATCTACAAGATCGGAGCAACGAGATGGAGATGAGACTAACCCTCGAAGATTCCAAAGCCTACGAGATTAATCTCGTTGTTGGTGTAGACGATCGTCCCCGGTGCTGCAATCCGGCAGCACTTCCGTACTCGGTCGCGCGTACGGTGTCGATGAAACCCTTCCTCTCCCCGTTCCAGTGGGCAGCGGAGGTGTGGTAGATCTCCTCCAAGTTCCAGCAGCACGACGGCGTGGTGGTGGTGGTGGAGGAAGAAAAGCTGCAGGGCTTCGCCTAAGCCGGAGCAGCGTATGGTGGAGGAGAGAGGCGGCCAGAGGAGGGGACAATCGATGGGGTGGTGGCCGACCACCCCCTCCCCTCTTTATATAGGGGGCTAGGTCGGTGGGGTGGCCCCCTTTCCCATCTAGGGTTAGGGGGGCGGCGGCCAAGTGGGGGGAAGAGGGTTTTCTTCCCCCCCCCCCCCCCCCCCAAGTTGATCCCCCTAGGGTTTTGGGGAAACCCTAGGGGTTTGGCCGGCTGGGCCTTGAGGGGCATGTGCCCCTGGCCCATTAGGCTAGGGAGCACCCCCTCGGCCCATGCTAGGCCTCCTAGGGTCGTGGGCCCACTGGTGGGACCCCCGGAACCTTCTAGAACCTTTCCGGTCATCCACCGGAAAAATCCCGAACTTTTCCGAAACCTAGAAATCAACTTCCCTTATATGAATCTTATTCTCCGGACTATTCCGGACCTCCTCGTGACGTCCTGGATCCCATCCGAGACTCCGAACAAACTTCGTCTCCATACCATATTCAAATGTACTTATGCGACATCGAACCTTAAGCGCGTCACCCTACGGTTCGCGAACTATGCAGACATGGTCGAGACTCCTCTCCGAGCAATAACCAATAGCGGGATCTGGAGATCCATAATGGCTCCCACATATTCAACGATAACTTAGTGATCGATTGAACCATTCACATACGATACCAATTCCCTTTGTCACGCGATACTTTACTTGTCCGAGGTTTGATCATTGGTATCTCCATACTTAGTTCGACCTCGTTACCGACAAGTACTCTTTACTCGTACCATGGTATGTCATCTCTTGTGACCTAGTCACATGCTTGCAAGCTAATCAGACGACATTCCGCCGAGAGGGCCCAGAGTGTATCTATCCGTCATCGGGATGGACAAATTCCACTCTTGATCCATATGCCTCAACTCACACTTTCTGAATACTCAATCCCATCTTTATTACGCAGTGGCATTTGATGTAATCAAAGCACCCTTCCGGTGTAAGTGATTTACATGATCTCATGGTCGAAGGACTAGGTAACTATGTATCGAAAGCTTATAGCAAGCTGAACTTAATGACTTGATCTCATGCTACGCTTATTTGGGTGAGTGTCCATTATATCATTCAACTAATGACATAACCTTGTTATTAATAACATCCAATGTTCATGATCACGAAACCATGATCATCCATTAATCAACAAGCTAGTTATACAAGAGGCTTACTAGGGACTCCTTGTTGTTTACATAACACACATGTATCAATGTTTCGGTTAATACAATTATAGCATGGTATGCAAACATTTATCATAAACACAAAGATATTATAATAACCACTTTATTATTGCCTCTTGGGCATATCTCCAACAGAGACACCCTGCAGATGCTTGCCAGTGGAAAGCAATCGATGTTGCGTTCCCTTCATTTGGAGGAGATTCAAGGAACATCAGATTTGGTATGAGTACGGACAGAATAAACCCTTTCGGCAACATGAGTAGTAGGCACAGCACTTGGCCTATTGTTATGTGGATGTACAACCTCCCTCCATGGCTATGTCTGAAGCGGAAGTATATACATCTAGCTATGCTCATTCAAGGCCCAAAGCAACCTGGCAGTGATATCAACATGTACATGAAACTAGTGTATGAGGAGTTAGCGACACTATGGACAGGGGTCGAGGTATGGGACGCTTATGAAGAAGATAACTTTAATATGAAAGGTTTGCTTCTCACAACAGTCCAGGACTATCCAGCCTTAGGATATCAATCTTGCCAGTGCGTCCATGGATACAACGCATGCATGGAGTGCATGGATGATACAACAAGTCGGCGCCTACTGGGCTCTTAGAAAATTGTGTACATGGGGCATCGAAGATGGCTTCTAGATAATGACCCATGGAGACAAGAAAAAAGAAAGTTTGACAATACAGTTGAGACCCGGTCACGGCCACGTAAGAGGAGCGGGGAAGAAATACATAAACTGTTGAACTCTTGGGCCCAGTGCCCTAAGGCGGGAAAGAAGCAGAAGCATGTAAAGCCATTGGAAGGCATGTGGAAAACAAAATCTATGTTCTGGGACTTGGAATACTGGTCCTATCTTGACACACGACATTGCATAGATGTCATGCATGTCGAAAAGAATGTGTGCGAGAGTTTGCTTGGTTTGTTGCTTCACTTGCCAAGGCAAGAGCAGACTTGGAAGAACTCGGTATACGGAGAGAGCTATGGGCAAGAGAGGAGAGGAGCAATGAAGGAAGGGGTGTTACGAAAATCAAGACGGAGTGTCCTGCCGCTTGTTACACTCTAAGTAAGGCGGAACTCAATAGATTTTTCAAGTGCCTTGAAAGTGTGAAGGTTACTTCTGGCTACTCAGCAAATATATAGAGACATCTTGACATGAAGAGTCACAAACTAATCGATATGAAGTCGCATGACTGCCATGTTATGATCACACAAATACTTCCGGTGGCAAACAGGGGACTTATGGAGCCATGGGTTCAGAAGACGGTGTTGGACCTTTGTAACTTTTTCGACACTATCTCTTATAAGTCGATTACAAAGAAGCGTTGCAAACAACTGCAAGAAGAGATCATTGTCATACTATGCGAGCTGGAGATGTACTTTCCCCCTTCGTTCTTCGACATCATGGTGCATCTCATGATCCATATAGTCCCGGAGATAATCGACCTAGGTCCCGTATTCCTACACAACATGTATGCACTTGAAAGGTACAATGGGATTGTGAAGCGGTTTGTTCGTAACAGGTCCCATCCAGATGGAAGCATCATCCAAGGTTTTATATCGGAGGAGTGCGTTGAGTTTTGCACGGATTACATGAAAGTAGACAAACCTATCGGTGTACTTGCTAGTCGGCACCTTGGCAGGCTTGGTGGTGAGGGCCATCGGCGTGGAAAGAAGGATCTACATGTGCACAACGCTGCAATCAATCGATCAGATGACTACGACAGAGCACACTTAGTGGTGCTGCAGCACACTACGGTGGTCCGACCTTATGTTCGTATGCACATGAAAATGTTGCAACAAGAGAACCCCAAAAAGAAAAGTTCCATGTGATGTGGGCATTACCCTTCGAGTACCCGACATTGCTATACCTGGTGCAGATTATCAAGATGGACCAGCACAAGGACTCGACAAGCTGGACCCACACGTAATATCGACTTGGACTACAAGAAAGAAGACTCCAATTTGTATTCTACTAGGACTCTTGTAAACCCTAGCCTGGTTGCATATATAAAGTCAGGCAGGGGCACCCCTTAGATCAGATTTCAGAAACAGAAAACATACAAGCGATACGCCTAGACATTGCAACCCGCAGATTATAACTAGACTAGATACAACAACTCCGCCAATGGCGGCCCCCTGTACACATATATTCATATAGTGGATTGCTAGCAGGACGTAGCGATCCTTCACCGCGGGGACGTGAACCTGGGTACGTGCCTTCTCTCGCTCCCGGAATCTCCATCGTCGCCTTCCGTCAACCCTAAGCCCCTCATGGTGGGCATTGCCGAGGAACCGCCTCGTCAATTGGCGCCGTCTGTGGGGAGCGCGACGACTGGATTTTGTCATCCGGGCAGCATCCTTTATCGTCATCGTCAACAAGTCCAAGATTGCATCTAGCCGACTCGTCTCCGTCGGCACGCTCAACTTCATCATCGATGAGTGGCGACAACCCAAAGAATCGCCGCACAAGTCCGGACGACTCCATACCCGGACATACAAAACATCATCAATGCGGCAGGATGCCTCTAGTACACGGCGCTACTCCAATCTCCTCAGATCGAATCGTATTGGTCGGCCGGATCGATCACAACTAGAGAAAAGAAAGCAAAGGCTATCCAGGATAACCATGACCGACAGAAGAAGGAGCACACTAGATAAATCAGCCCATGTGGAACAAAGTCCCGAAGAATTCAGTGGTCGGCCACGACAAGGTGGCGTTGAGCAAGACCCTTCTCTGATTCCTTTTGATTTGTTATACCTAGTAAATGCAGCCATCAAGAAAGATGCACTAGTTGGAGATTGAGCTGTGGAGAGAGTACTCGATGAAGCGTAAAATCAAATCCAAGCATTACAAAGTTCAAGAACAAAGGCGAGCTGCTCGCGGAGAAATTTACAAGAGTCGAACCCGAAAGGAAAGTCACAAACGCGGACCAACCAGCTCGCGGACAGACGTAGAAAAGTGCACACGTCTACAAGGTCGAAGGAGAAAGGGCAACCATCATGATCGGAAAATATACAAGCTGCATGTCATGGCTGAATTGGATCACTCTTTACAGCAGCAGCGCAACGCAGAGAGGCTTGGTTAATTTGAGCAAATTTATCTCTCCCATCAGATTCACTTCTCTTTTTAATTGATTGACTGCATGTCTCCAATATCTCTTTACATGTACGAAGCTGAGTTGTGCGCATGTCAATGGCATGAGCTGAATTTCAGCAGCGACTTTCCGGCATGTTTGTAGCTCTAGCCAACCAGCTCGTCATCAACGGCGTCGCCGCTACGGCTGATAATTTTCTCCGACGAAAGCTTATCTAGTTATTTTATTTTGATGCACTAATAAATTTACTTCCAACGTGTATGGTGCATATACTCGATACGCCGGTCGCCAGTCTACACAGACACGCCAACGCGGATTCGCCCACCATGGACTCGCCTGTCACGGACCCGACATCGCAGACTCGATATACTCGGGTGCTCACCCGTCGCGGATCCGCCACATCGGCTGCGCCTACTTCATCGACTGCTACTCCCCTACATGGATCAAACCATCCGAGTTCATCAGCGACGAACATCCGATACAAAAATATTAGGTGCTATATTTCCAATTAATTACTACTTGCAAAATTATTTGGCCAAATATTTTCGGCTCGAGCTATTATTTGCGCCCGAGCTTGCGCACTACAATATAACTGCAGATTGAAACAAAGCTTCGACTACTCTGCCTGAACGACCGCACCCGCCATCGCGCACTCGGGGGCTCGCCTGTCGTGGACATGACATCGCGGACTCGATATACTCGGGTGCTCACCAGTCGCGGATCCGCCATAGCAACTACGTCTTCTTCATCGGCCACGCCGGCCAGGCGCCGCGCGGCTACATCAACTATTTCTGGCCACGCGACTACTTCAACTGCGCCCGCCACATCGACTATTTTTGGCCGTGCGACTACTTCAACTGCGTCCGCCACATCAACTATTTCTGACTGCGCAATTACTTCGACTGCGTCCACCATGCGACCTGTTTCCACATTGGCCTCGCCGCTGCCGAGTTAATGGCTTCATCATCTATGGTTATCAATGGATTTATCTTCTATGGCTATATAAATATTGATCCGATGCACTCCCGGGTCTGTGGCTTCATCATCTATAGTTATTAATGGATTTATCTTCTATGGCTATATAAATATTGACCCGATGCACTCCCGGGTCAGTGGCTTCATCATCTATGGTTATCAATGGATTTATCTTCTATGGCTATATAAATATTGACCCGATGCACTCTCGGGTCAGTGGCTTCATCATCTATGGTTATCAATGGATTTATCTTCTGTGGCTATATAAATATTGATCCGATGCACTCCCGGGTCAGTGGCTTCATCATCTATGGTTATCAATGGATTTATCTTCTATGGCTATATAAATATCAACCTGATGCACTCTCGGTGGATTCATCGTCTGTAATCTTCAATGGATATCATCTTATATAATATTGATCCAATGCACTATCGGGAGTGCTGGAATTACTCGGGGGCTCCTGAATGATCTTCGACTATTGCGTTTACTCCCATCGGGAGCGCTGGAATTCAAGAAAACATGAAGACTCCTTATACTATCAATGATTTCATCAAAGCCTCAGGGAACATGCGAGTGCTGCCATCGATGATAATCAAAGGACCCTTGAAAAATACGACAAAGTACAAATCGTTTTCATCAAAGCCTCAGGGAACATGCGAGCACTGCAGATGGTGAAAACGATACAAACCAAAAAAGGCCCACGCCGGTACATCAAACATAGAGTACCAAGAGCTACGGAGTCGATATTGCACATGGTTCCCTCGTTGACTCGGGGACTGCTGCCGACGTAATTCAAAACTAAACACGGCTCAGTAAGATGCAATGAGTCCGTCGGGCCTGCAGTGCACCCTATGTTCGGGTGTTTTCGTCGACGATTTACAAAAGTACACGGCTCAGTAAGATGCAATGAGTCAATCGGGCCTGCAATGCACCATATGTTCGGGTGTTTTCGCTGACGATTTACAAAAGTACACGGCTCAGTAAGATGCAATGAGTCCGTCGGGCCTGCAGTGCACCCTATGTTCGGGTGTTTCCGCCGACGATTTACAAAAGTACACGGCTCAGTAAGATGCAATGAGTCCGTCGGGCCTGCAGTGAACCCTATGTTCGGGTGTTTCCGCCGACGATTTACAAAAGTACACGGCTCAGTAAGATGCAATGAGTCCGTCGGGCCTGCAGCACACCCTACGTTCGGGTGTTGCCGCGGACCAATCATCAACTCCTCCATAAGATCATCAAAATCATCGACTCCTCCGGGACATCATCAAAATCGTCGACTCCTCCGTGACATCATCGAAATCATCAACTCCTCTGTAACATCATCAAAATCATCGACATCATCAAAAGCATCCAGATGTTCTCGGAACTCGAAGAAATCTGCGATATTCGACTCAACATTTTACACCCTATATATGACTACTTCATAGTCATCTACAGGCTCAGGGGCTACTCCCATCGGGAGCGCTGGCCGCACACCCGATAAAAAGATGGAAGCCTCGTCGATGAAGAAGAACGGACCTGAAGGTTCTAACAATCCAGCTCTTCAGCTTCTCTCGAAGCTTGCACCTTTTTGAAGACCCGATAGATTTAAAAGTATCGGATGATGGAATGATTCGAAGATATCAACATCAAGCTCTTCGAGTAGTACAACTTGAGTCTACGCACGGTTGCAAGCACCCGCCCATAGACTCGGGGGCTACTCCCATCGGGAGCGCTGGCCGCGCACCCGATAAAGAATAACTTCGACTCTACATCAAGCACAAGATTCAACAGATGATCAATACATTCGGACGATGACAACTTTAGTCCCTGCCCGAAGCTTCACTTCGGCCAGACACTCGGGGGCTACTTATGTGGGTATTACCCTTCGGGTACCCGACATTGCTATACCCGGTGCAGATTATCAAGATGGACCAGCACAAGGACTCGACAAGCTGGACCCACACGTAATATCGACTTGGACTACAAGAAAGAAGACTCCAATTTATATTCTACTAGGACTCTTGTAAACCCTAGCCTGGTTGCATATATAAAGCCAGGCAGGAGCACCCCTTAGATCAGATTTCAGAAACAGAAAACATACACACGATACACCTAGACATCGCAACCCGCAGATTAGAACTAGACTAGATACAACAACTCCGCCAATGGCGGCCCCCTGTACACATATATTCATATAGTGGATTGCTAGCAGGACGTAGCGATCCTCCACCGCGGGGACGTGAACCTGGGTAAGTCGTGCCTTCTCTCGCTCCCGGAATCTCCATCGTCGCCTTCCGTCAATCCTAAGCCCCTCATGGTGGGCATTACCGAGGATCCGCCTCGTTACCGCGCTTATGAAAGAACACAACAGAAACTTTGCAAAGTGACTCAAAAACTACTTTGAGGAAAACCCATGTTCAAAAGATGACGAGGAAGCACTAGATGTGTACCATTTGGCACAGGGCCCCTTTGTCAATATTGTGACATATCAAGCATATGACATCAATGGATACACATTCTATACAGACTTACAGAGGCACAAGACCAGAAAAGTGTATACCAGAACAGTGGTGTGACGATGAAAGCACTAACTGGGAAGGAAAACGTTACATACTACGGCAGGATCGAAGAGATATGGGAGTTGGACTACACCGTCTATGTTATCCCAATGTTTCGAGTTAGGTGGGCGGAAAAATCGAAACCGACGAAGACAATTTCACTACCATGGTCATACCGCCACCGAGACCTATTGAGGAGACAAATGTGAAAGCCATAAGTGCCAGAAAAGAGCCATAGGTATTAGCTAAATAGGTGGCGCAATGCTTCTATATAACCGACCCACAAGCGCCAAACTGTGTAGTCATGAGACGAGGAAAAAGGAGCATCGTCGGGGTGGATGGTGTCGTTGATGAAGAGGATTATGACCAGTTCGATGACCCAGATACAGATGAAGATGACGAAGCTACCCAAGACCCTGAACCTACCCGAAGGGATCGAACTACATTATCTGTCACGCGTCCCTTCAAAAGACGCAGCCACTCCGAGGGTCTAACATATACCCGGAAGAAAATCAAGACTACCGTTGAAAAGATTGTTGAAGATGATGAAGCCAAAACCTAATTTATTTTGATGCAACCTGTTATGAATTACCCTAGGAAAAATCTACCCAAAAGCGCCGCACTCAGTGCATGCATGTGCGGCGGCAATTTTTTGGTGCTCTTCCCTTAGAGGTGCGACTACATGCATCCATGCATGTTGACAGATAAGGTTGACATCATCACATTAGTAGCATAATCTAATAATTGAAAATGATTTTTCTTCCAAACCGTTTATCCAATCTATGATCCGTTTTCACCGCTGCATTCGTCTCGAGAGCTTCAAAAGTAGATCCAGTGTTGCTATGTTTTGATGATTTTTTTTTCGCCACAACAGTTACCAGAGTAATATCAAACAGTAATCATAATAATTGCACATGGTTACCAGATAAGTTTTTACATGTCTTTTTTTTACATTGAGTTCATATGTACAACTACACTGTGGGTGTGACATTTTTTCGTCTCACCAGTTCGCAGGTTATAGTAACATGTTTGCCAGATTAGTAAAGGACAATGATTACAACATATGTGTGTTGGATAATTTTCTATAGATTTTTAGATATTGCAATAATATGCACAGCTAGTGTTCAACTGTGGCAAGACCAGAATGATGATATCATTTTAGGCAAAGTAATATCAACTTAGAGTTGCATTGGTGCATGATGGACCTACCAAACAAGTTATTATAATATGAGAACTCAGTAGTACATAATCTGATAAGTATGTGATAACAATGTGGTAATTGGTGATAGAAAAAAAAGTTGTCAGAACATATCAACATGGGATCTAGATTCGAAGATCTCGTCCCGACTAAACCAACGGTGAAAACAGATCATCAATCAGGTTAGCAAATTAAGAGATAACTATTTTTTTTAACTCTGAGATGCATAAAGAATCTTGTAATATCATTGCATGCATGCATGTTAGGAGGGAAAAACAAGAAAAACAATTCGCCGCACGCCAAGCCCTTCCGTGCGCGCCGCCGTGTAGTCTAATCCATTACTCTATATATGCGTGATTTTTTTTCTAAGTTTTATAGTTGTTACGATTTTTGAATTTACATTTTTTTGCATACGGCTAAAAGGTCTAGCTGAGACTTAGCCAAAAAAAGGAAAGAAATCCCAGTACCCCCATTACTCCCATTACCCGGAGCCCTCCAATCCCCAACCGCAGCCGCCCTTCTCCTGGTCGCAGCTCCAACGCCTCCATCGCCGCCGCGAGTCGACTCCAACCGCCGCTGCGCCGCCAGCCGACTGCAACGCCACCGCGCCGCCAGCCCACTGCAACGCCGCCGCCGCCCGACGCGCGGCCCTGCATCCTCAACGCCGCCGCCCTGCATCTCCAACGCCGTCGCCCGACGCGCGGCCCTGCATCCCCAACGCCGCCCTGTATGCCTCCCTACACATCTCTTTCCTATTCTTGAATGGTCTCTCTCCTATTCTTGGTCTGCTTGTTGCCATAATGCGTGTAGAGTTTTTTGTGTTTGGACAAGAGCAGCTGCACCAAAGGGGATACGACCCAATTTAATTTGTGTGGTGTTTTTCTGTCCAAGTAAATGGTATCTTGCAAATGGAATCAGGATGTACATTGTATTGGAAACCATAGTTTAATTTTGGGTTCAGCGTGAGATAATGACAGTAGTGATATGCTAAATATTAGGTAATATCTGTGAGCAATTATAATTGCCTTGGAATCACATATCGTAGGAACCAACTCAGTTTCTCTGTCATTTCTTAGAAAAGGTTAAAATACTTTCAGATGGTTGCATTACTTGTTTATATAACCTGTTGAACTTGTTTATATAATCGGTTGAACTTGTTTATACATTTGTTCACTGTGCACTGTGCACTGTAAGCTTATCCGAACTGTGGACAGAAATATGGAATTGCTAGCATCTTTGTGTAGGAATGGAAGAATCTTCGGACAGCTACGACTCATCTACTGATGTTTCTGATTCACCTCCTGCTTCTGAAACTGAAGAAGGTACCGCAGAAGAAACTAAGTCACAAGAACAACCACTGAAGAAAAAAAGGGCCTGCAAGCCTAGTAAATCGAACAAGTTGACCAATGATACCTTCAAAATCACTAGAATTGATGACAGACGAGTTCCTGTCAGTCCTTACAAGAAAGCCAAGGGTTTCAGTAATGCCATAGGCTGCATCGTTCGTGAAGGTGTGAAGATCACATGCACGGACCTAAGGGCCGAGGAAGGAGAACCTGAGAGAAGTGCTCTTCAACAGGCTCTTCAACCGGTATATCATTGAAAATGCTGAAATGAAAAGAAAGGTGCGAGATAAAGCACTGGGCATGATGACCAAAGCCTTGAATACATGGTGAAACACGGCGAACAAGAAGAAGGACGAAGATTTTAATGAAGTGATCAAGAAGAAATGGCCACAAATAGAAGAGGAGGATTGGGAACAGTTCCTTGCAAGTCACTCGGGTGATGATTTCAAGAACAAGAGCTCTAAGGAGAAGGAAATGCGTGGCAATAACAAACTAAACCACAAACTCGGCAGCCGAGGTTATCTAGGTAAGAAGCCAAAATGGGACAAGGAGGACGCAGCTGCAATAGCAGCTGGGAAAAAACCCCCTTTCTCCTACATCGAGGCAGGCCGAGGAAGGGATTTTGTGAGGGCCCGTGCATCTTATGACCCGGTGACGGGGGAACCGGTCTTCAAATCCCTTAAACTCATGGAAGTGCACGATAAGCTCATGGTAAGGTTTAAACCATTCCAATTTGCAATTTATTTCATGATTATTCTTATTTATGCATGCCTGTTATAATATTTATCTGTTTAACTATATATGTACTAACTTAAATCAAACTTGATGCAGAAAGAGTCTCAAACTCAGAGCTCCATAGACTCAGCTGACTGTGAGAGGTGGGAGGATCCTCTCGCAAAGGCTCTTGGCCGGGTGGAGCATCGAGGCCATGTGAGAGGAGTGGGGAAGGGGGCTTCTTGGAAGGTATATTTTCCTGAAGATAAAGAGGTTCGCCGCGAGAGGAGGAGAGCCAGATCCACTGCCCGCATGCATGTTGAATTTGACCAGCGGGTGGTGGTGGTTGCCGAGGTGGTTGCTGCGGAGACGGTGAGGCGTATATTGGCGGAACAAGGACGTCCACCCATGCATCCAAATACCAATCTATCGATCCCTTGTGACACGCATACACAGTCCAATAAAAATATGTTGATCCCTAGTGATGCGCATACATAGTCGCCCAATATTGGTGGACGGAACAGTAGCAGTTCGTTTGTCTCTCGCATCCCAATGAGGTCGCTGAATCCAATAGAAGACATCATTGTAAGAGTATACATGTGAATAAAAATTGTGTTGGCACCAATATTTTAATTCTTTGTAATCTAACATTCACTGTGGTGACTTATGTCTCGCAGGACCTTACTCCATGCCATCTCTTGGCACCCATGATGGACGGGAAGATGGTGACAGTTGCGCACGGGCTAGTGCATCCAGTGACCAAGGAGAACAAGCTGCACTGTGTGGGTTTACCACCGGACATGGCAAAGGTTGAAGTGAATAAGCTGCTCGACCCCTTCGTCGATTTTAATATTGAAGACCGCCAACCTGAGCCAGGTTGCAACAAACTAGGACAATGCAAGGGGTATGTCATGAAGTGGCCGAAAGATGCGATAAAGCTGGTGGGGAAACCCACTCGGAGTACTCCGCAGTACTCGAGCAAGTCAACCACCCCAGCAAATGAAGTGGGTATTTGCGCACCTCTAGCATACGACGACCTGGATGCCGATCAAGGTGAGGAGGATGACATGAACCAAGACCAGGGGGTTGGGTCCAATTCGTATGTGGCCCACAAGCATGGTGCCACAAAAAAAAGAACTTTATTGATGAGGCGACATCTCCAGAACCGCAACATGTAAGAAGTAAGAAGAAGAAAGACAAGGCGGGAAAACAAGAGCAAAGGTTCAAAAAATCATTGTCCTACGGATCAACGAACGCAAAAGGAGAGCGAGAAAGTGGTAAATGGCAGAAACATCATATCTGCGGCGAGCCGTTGGTACCAGTGGATGAGTTTGAGAGCCTTTCTGCCCACATGAAGGCTCTGCATCAGAATATTAAAGAGTTGGAAGGTCTTGCAGGCAATGCCTCACATTACACAGCCCGGGTTCCAAAGGATTACCAGCACTTCGTGACCAAATATCCGGCAGACAAGTTCTATCTAGAGTTTCCGGAGATCTTTAGAATGTTCAACCTAGATTTGCTCGAGTCTTCCCTTGTCAGGCTATGGGCGATGTACCTAGTCAGAGAGACTAGAGAAAATAAAGACCTTGCCAATGTGGGAATTGCTGATCCTTATCACATGCACGACAACAACCTAAGCTCCGATGGAGGTAAAGAGCTTATTCTGAGGGAGTGCATCTTTCCTGCATTGCAAAAGAACAAGGACAAGAAGTATATACTAGTGCCCTACAATCCAACGTAAGTCCTACTCTTGTATTCCATTACTGCATTTTCTACTTTTTCAACTTTACTTTGCTCAAACAAAGACTCTTTCTTCTTTGGCATAATCCTCATGTTTGTGCAGGAGTTACTGGGTTCTGATTATTCTCATGGTGAGCGAATGCAAGGCTTTTTACTTGGATTCACTTAAAAACAATGCACCGAAAAGGGATTGCGAAGTGTTGTCAAAAATTCTGAATGATGCTCTCTTTGAACATAGTTTTAAAGGTGGAATTGTAAAAAAAAAAGAATAAAGGTCCTGCACGCTTTAAGCATTACACAGAGGTTAGTTGCACAGCAGCAAGATAGCGTGTCATGTGGCTACTATCTCTGCTACCATATGGAAATATTTGTGAGGAGGCATAGGCATTTAAACAAAGGTGTAGACATTCAGTTGTTCGGTACTCATATGGAGTCCAATCCATTTGACCCGAAGATAGAGTTTACACGCATCCAAGACATTTTCGCAAGAATCATCAACACAGAGGTTGCCTCGGAATCTGGGTTTTCTATGGCGGTGATGACTCGCCGGAGGTTCATGATTCACGCACAAAGTCTGCTGCAACCCAATTGAACAAGCATGCATGATCACCGGATGAGGTATGGGGCATTTTATTCATCATATATTTGGTCAGCTTGAAATGCATTTTATTCATGATTAATAATAGTGCAAATCATTGCCATACAAAGCGACTAGGCATGCGGCTGTAAAAATGCAGTAGGTAAACAAAGGCTTGCAGTTTGTGCGTATAGATTGCTTCTATATATTGTGCGTATAGATAGAAACTATTTATTGTTTTTTCTGTAGTCTTTCTGTTGCTAAATATCTATTGGTTTTTCCCTAAAACCTTTCTCTTGCTCAACCTACTGAGATTAATTCTAAAAAATAATAAAGAAATACAGCTATGCTTTTAGCGATAAAAGTGTCAGATCACACATGTATTGACTCATGACGTCTGAACAACTTCTATGCCTAGCTACTCTTATTCTGGCAATTGTTTCCTAAAGTGAGTAATAAATAATGTTGTGCAATCGGATGTGCTTTTATTTATCTTGAGAGCAATCTTTCTTTTCCCCTGTTATATGGCTTATTATTTTGGTTCAGACTTAAACTTATATTTTTTTGATCTAGGATGAATTATTATTTCTTCTCTTTTATGGATCTCAGCAGATGTTTTTTTCGTTTGTAATATAAATATCAAGTAAATTTGCCACTTCAAATTTAAATGCTCACATGTAAAAAGTAGACCCAAATGGAGCTTATACTCAATAGTATACATGATTGTTCTCTTATTGTACGTCACATTTGTAGTCTCTCTGAAAGTGTCTTTGTTACTAATCAAAATCAATGTAATACTCTTAAAAGCTGTTAGACGAACGTGTACAGTTTGGTCTTTGTTACCCAAATGATTTGAGAAAATGCATATTAGAGGCAAATGTATGTGCCTCTGTTGCAATGTGCCAATCAATGCTAGTTATATCTACTGAAGACCCCTTTGGCGTTGTGTAAATAATTCGAGCTGAATCGGAACCATATGACCAAAGTTGATGTCATTTTAGCATAGTAGACTTAGTTGAATGCACATCTCTGAATTTATAGGCCAAAGTGTGCATTGTTTGGTAACTTCAAAACTTTTGTGGGGTTGCTTTGTTTGTAAGTGCATTGCTGCACTTTATAAAGGTGCATTGTTGCATATATACGGAGCCCCAATTAGTTCCTTCTACTGTTTTGGCTACCTGTGTGCTCATGTGTTGCTATACTCTCTCTAAGCTATTACTGTCACATCCGAAATTTTCTAAATTTTGGAATGTAAAATAAAATTAAATATAATGCTTGATTGTTTGAACTTGATTGAAAATTCACAAAGAATTAAAAAATTTAAACGTTATTTACAAGTTAATCCCAAAATAGTGTTTTTAAATACTTTTGGTTTCAAAGTATTTCCAGAACTAAACATATCTTGGTTTTTAAGGTTTTCAAATCTTTAATGGATTTGTATTTGAGAAAACAGTACCCTAGAAAAGTTTTCGTAAATAATTGTTTTTAAAAGATTTGCCAACCATACTCTCGTCCCCGAATTTTGTTCGGAGGTTTTGAAGCTTATAAAATATTTTATTTAAGAAAACATTAAATCCTAAAAAGGCACTATAGCCATATAGACATGTATGTTAAATTTTGGTTTTATAAAGTTTATATTTTTGTTCCAAATTTAGTCTCATATTGAAGAATTTTTCATAACGAATCCAACGGTACCTCATTTGTATTTGTCCGATTTTTTTTGAAACCCCAAAGTGTATTTCCAATTTCAGTATAAAAAAAAAAGAAAAACGAGCGGCCAGGCCGAACGGCCCAGCTCGCCCCGCGCACCACCGCCCGCGTGCGGCAGACAGCCGGCGTCGCTCACGCCCCGGCCCATCTCCCCGCTGCCTCGCCCCGGCCCAGCTCCCGCCCCCAGCACCCAGGCCGCCCCGCGAGCACGCGCTGCCGCCGCCAGCCGCACCCAGCGCCCCCTTTTCTTTTTCCTTTTAGTCCCACCTCGCTCCCTGGTGCAAAATTCTTTCAGCCCATAGCCTATATAAAGAACCTAAAGGGACAGCCCCTGAACACACTTAGCGCCCGGCGCCTCCTCTCTCTCCCCACGCGCAGCCTCGCGCAACGCTGCATTTCTGGCGACGCAGCTATTTGGGAAACGCCGCGACCCGAACCCTCGTCCGGTAATAATTCTTTTTCCGTTCATTTTACGTAGATTGTCGTTCGTATGTAACTTCTCAATTTTATTTTTCTAGATCTACACCTCCGTTTAGAATAGGAGTTCTTCCGTTAAGTTTGTAATTAGACTCTTTATAACTTTCATGTAGGAAAAGTTTGTAATTAGACTCTTTACAACTTTCATGTAGGAAGTTTTTCCATCCGACCAACTTGTTCGGATAACTTTTCGTACACCATTAGAACTACAACCACTTCTGTTTAGTTTTGTAAAATTCATATCTTAAGTTCTATCCGTCGGATTTCGACAAACCCTATACCGTTGGAATGAGCAAATCATGTAGATCATGTTAGACATGTTGCGTGGCAGTTTCGCCCACTTTATTTTCGCGGTACCCTTTTGTTCCGCAACATCGTCTATGAAACAAATTCTACAAAAAAAAAATCGAGAGATTCTTTTGGCGATACGCTTGTAATGTAATTCTCTACAACTTCCGTGTAGAAATGTCTTCCATCCGGAAAACTTCTTCTAATGACTTTTCGCGAGAAGTGTAGTCCTATGACTGGCTTCGACATAGTTCCTTTAGCCACAATGATCCTTATGATCATACCCATCTTCCAGGACCAGTTACAATTATTTATCATGTTCCATGATCACATCTCTCCACAACACATTATTCTAGTCCATATTATTGAAATAACAATTAAGTTATTTGAATAAAGTGTGACATGTCCTAGTTTAGATTTTTACCTTGTTTTAGTAGGGTGGAGATACTCTACCCCATATCATATGTAATGAACCTTTGTTATCCATTAGGCTCCGCGAACCAAATCCCAATATCATTCCTATCCAACCTCATGCCATTCATTCCTTCCACTTAGTTCGAACTATTCGAATTTCAAATGAGTTATTTGAATAGTTCACTATATCATTAGTTCATATCCAATGCTATGTGTGACCTTGTGCTACTCTGATAAGTGTTGTCACACTATGTCAATTGCATAAGCCTTGTTTTACAGTACACCATCCAATAGCACCACTGTCCAAAATATTTGAATCACCTTGCAAATATTCAAATTCAAATATGTGGATTTGAGTATGTTCATTATAGAATTATTTCTATGATTCCATTCAATATGACCCCTTCTACAAAAGTAAACCTTATGATCATACCCATCTACCAAATCCATTTAGATATTACACCTTGAACCAATATCCTTACTACATCAAACCTCATCGCCTAGTTCACATATATTCACATTTCACTTGAGTTATTTCAGTCAATGGTAATATATCTCAATTAGGTATGCCTTGGATACTTGTGTTTGATACACTCCACCTCATATCACACATATCTTGAGTCCAAACATCCACCATCGTCCTAAATATCATTTATACATATTCAATCTTAGGTCCACTTAATCTTATTGGCTTATATTGAACTATTCAATTTACAAATGAGTTAATTGAGAAATTCCATATATCACAAATACATATCCAAGCCTATGTATAATTTATACTATTTTGAGTAATTGTTGTCACACTTATTCAGTAGTATTGTTGTTGCACTATTTGTCACTTATGTGATTCAATTCACATAAGCCGTTCCGAATTCTTTTCATGCTTTTGTAAAGCATAAATATTCTTCATTTATATCTTAGATTATCCATTTCCTTCTAATCATGTGACTTTTCGTCCAAACTCTCACCGCCATATCTTGCAAGCCAAACCTCATGCCACAGCTTAGTGCCATAGAGCGATTTCCGATTGTTGTCTTGTTTGATTTTGTTGTTGTTGTTGAATGGTGTGTTTATGTTGTGCTATATTTTATATTATAGTTCGTACGGAGAGGCACGTATTTTGATTAAGAGAAGTGAACGCGTTTCGACTACCAAAAAGGCAAGTGACATTCAAATCCTATCTATTTTATTTAAGCATTAGTGTTTTCCGACTAGAATGCATGATAGAGTTTTGTTTTCAAAAGTTATGCTATGATCATCAATCCTAGTAGTGTGTAGCCACCCATGAACCCTTGCTAGGATTCTTAGTTTGCCTAGCAATAACAAAATGCCACTGCTGTTTTGATCGTTTTGGATTGTGAGTATTGGGAATTAAAACTAACAACTCTAAATGAAACACCTGGGTGGATTGGTAATTGCTTGGTGGGCGGCTACTCAGGGCCACATTGTGGTTGTCATCGCCTGAGGCTGCGCAAATGTTGAGTGGCTACTCAGGGCCACATTGTGGTTGTCATCGCCTGAGGGTGCACTTGTGGATGGCCACTCAGGATTAAAGAGATTATTAAGTCGTCCATGTTTAAGATAGCTTCCAGTGCAACCACAATACAATATGGGATCTGTCTTGCCTAAGTACGTAGTGGGAAACCTCGCCTAGGGTACCGCCAGTGGGTGGAATCTGGGTACGGGCGGATCCGGTAGGTAGGGGGGCTACTAAGGAAAAGCTTCGTAGTGACCTTGTCCTTGCCTTAATGAAGATGAAGAATTTTGGCAAAAAGGCTTGGTTGCGAATTGTGGGTAAAGAGCGCAACCTCTCGAGAGTTAAACCTAAGATCTTAGCCGTGTCCCCGGTTATGGACAATTTGAGCTTCTAGGCAGGGAATGTACGGAGGAATCTCATCACCTTTTCTGAATGAGTTAAAAATTTGAGTAGCAACTGTCGGATAGTACATGGGAGATGTAACCATGATACTGTTTATGACATCATTACAAGTTTTGTAAAATGTTTTGTTTTAAATAAAATGTAGGATAAAATTGACTTTATGCAAATTTGCCTAAACTCCACTAGCCAAATATCATGTAGATAGTCATGCCTAAAACTACCACCAAATAAGTATCATTTGCCAGTACATCATTGTACTGACCTCCATTCGTGGGGCTGCATATTCAAATGTGCAGGATTTTCTGAGGAGAAGTACGTGGTAGGATCTCGAATCTACATTCCAACATGACTGCCTGTGGCAATGAAGATGATGAAGGCTCATTGATAATTTACTTTCCGCTGTGTTTATTCTGAACAATTTATTTGAGCTAGTCCATGTGACTATGTAATTTGTAAGGTTTTACTTTACCCTTTGGATCAATGATGTAGTAATTTGATACTATTACAATGATTACTATATTTTGTAATGTGTGTGCTATCAGTGATCCCGGGAATAGCACTATACACAGGTATCTTGCCTTTATTAAAAGGTAGGGTGCTACAGAATGGTATCAGAGCATAGTGTTGCCTGTAGGATCGAGACCCTAGGTTTGGATTAGAAATAGGAAGACCCTAGGATTAAAAAAAAATCTAATCCTATTTCAATTTAAAAGATGTTTGGATTTTGAACTTCTAGTACTCTCATCTATTCCATCTTCAAAAATGTTTTCCTCTTGCCTTAGATGGCCTACCCCCTGAAAACCATTAAGAAAAGACAAATGATGACCATGTCCCTGAATCATGAAGAGTGATAATTCATGTGACATTCTTCGACTTCGCAAGAAGTGTTTCATGGAATACCAATGAAGAACTTGAAGGAAGACTTCGATGCAGACTGCACAACACACGAAGATACACCGAAGGACTAGAATAGAAACTTGAAGCATCCAATATAGAAATAGACTAGACCACCATTAGTTCTCTTTTAGCGAACCAATGATAAAGTAACAAAGTATTGATCTTACCAAATTGAGGTATGACCATACTAGTTTGTTTATGTTTGAAACATATTGCTTGATGCTTGTTAGATGTTGTTTGAAAGATGTTTTGCCTTGATCTGTTGTGTTTGGGTAGGAATCTTCTTTAGAATCTTTCTATCTATTCTCATCTATATCCAACCTAGAGAATGTTTTCTCGGCAACTCTCCATGAAAACAATAGTAGTGAAACCAACCTTCATGTTCCTATCAAGATGAAGAAGTATAGTTTGTGAGATACGCAAAACTCTAGTTAAGGATCGATAGAAATGTTTTCAAAACAATTCAACAATGGGGATTGAAAAATTGATTCAATTATTCCATGAAAGTTTTTGTCAAATTTGTGAGGTTGACCAAGTGTTAGAATACGAGATTCAATAAATCAAATACGGAGTAATGATCTGGTTGCAGGATGGATTGATCACCCTTCCTACTACTCTTATTATTCGCTTTCGTAATATTGACTTTGCGAATCTAGAGAGACATACCTACAAAAGAGATGTCGGCGAATAAGCCTAAACCTTAGGGTGGATAAATATTATACATTTATAGTAGGCAAGTGCTGCCAAGCGTAGGACTACATTTAGTTTGAAGATCTAGTCACTAGATGAAGAGTGGTGGAAAGTTGTCGAAGACACCAAGAAGGAAAAGATGAAGGATTACATGAAGTTTACACATCTTGGTGTCCTGATAAACCCAAAGAGCAACCCACCAGTATCAGAATTAGTTCAACCAACCATTTGGATTAGAAAGCCCTACTATGAAGAAAACCTATTCTACTCACATTGGAGAGATATGTTGTTCACCATATGTGAACAAATAACCATTGGATATTAACTCAGAAGCTCCAAGCCATAGACGTTTTCCAAATATGACCTATTGTCAAGTCATATCCTTGGATTTGCCAAGTCATATCCAAAAAGAGCTTAGACTAAACCCAAGACCTAAGACTACCTACAAAAGTTTCTTTTAAGGGTGGTAGAAGCCATACCCTTAGATTATGGATTTACACCAGATGCCGCATGAGATAGTATTTGGAGAATGTATCACAAAGAGTTCCCCCTGAGTATACTTAAGTACATGATAATACCCATGGGATGAGTACCCGTATATGAATGGATACAATAGATGGTATGACCACATATGGTTTAGTGTAAAGTTTTCAAAGCCCAATGTTAACTTCCGAAATTTCCTCGGAGATGTTCGAAAAAGAAGCAATAGTGAGTATGAACCTACTGGAAGACCTGAACCCAAAACCTTTTCTTCTAGCCTTTCTCAAATCTCGAGGACGAGATTTCTTTTAAGGGTGGTAGTCTGTCACATCCCGAAATTTTCCAAATTTTGGAATGTAAAATAAAATTAAATATAATGCTTGATTGTTTGAACTTGATTGAAAATTCACAAAGAATTAAAAAATTTAAAAGTTATTTACAAGTTAATCCCAAAATAGTGTTTTTAAATACTTTTGGTTTCAAAGTATTTCCAGAACTAAACATATCTTGGTTTTTAAGGTTTTCAAATCTTTAATGGATTTGTATTTGAGAAAACAGTACCCTAGAAAAGTTTTCGTAAATAATTGTTTTTAAAAGATTTGCCAACCATACTCTCGTCCCCGAATTTTGTTCGGAGGTTTTGAAGCTTATAAAATATTTTATTTAAGAAAACATTAAATCCTAAAAAGGCACTATAGCCATATAGACATGTATGTTAAATTTTCGTTTTATAAAGTTTATATTTTTGTTCCAAATTTAGTCTCATATTGAAGAATTTTTCATAACGAATCCAACGGTACCTCATTTGTATTTGTTCGATTTTTTTTGAAGCCCCAAAGTGACTATGCAATTTGTAAGGTTTTACTTTACCCTTTGGATCAATGATGTAGTAATTCGATACTATTGCAATGATTACTATATTTTGTAATGTGTGTGCTATCAGTGATCCCAGGAATAGCACTATACACAGGTATCTTGCCTTTATTAAAAGGTAGGGTGCTACAATTACAGAGCCCCAATGAATTTCTTTTATTTTTCATTACCTACGATGCTTATGTTCCCTTTTGCCATTATAGTGTTGGAGATATGCCCAAGAGGCAATAATAAAATAGTTATTATTATATTTTTGTGTTTATGATAAATGTTTGCATCCCATGCTAAAATTGTATTAACCGGAAACATTAATACTTGTGTGTTTTGTAAACATAAAAGAGTCCCTAGTAAGCCTATTGTTAAACTAGCTTGTTGATTAATAGATGATCATAGTTTCATGATCATGAACATTGGATGTTATTAATAACAATATCATATCATTAGGTGAATGATGTGATGGACATACACCCATAGTAAGCGTAGCATATGATAAGTCATTAAGTTCGTTTTGCTTCAAGCTTTAAGATACATAGTAACATAATCCTTCGACCATGAGATCATGTTAATCACCTACACCGGATGGATGCTTTAATGACATCAGACACTACTTCTCAAATGTGTAGTTATAAAGGTGTCATTAAGTGTTCAAAAATTATAGGTTGAAGCACGTGGATCAATAGTGGGATTTGTTCATCCAAATGACGGATAGATATACTCTAGGCCCTCTCGGTGGAATATCATCCAATTAGCTTGCAAAAATGTGACTGGCTCACAGGGGATGTCATATCACGGTACGAGTAAAGAGTACTTATCGGTAACGAGGTTGAACTAGGTATAGAGATACGGATGATCGAACCTTGGATAAGTAAAATATCGCGCGACAAAGGGAATCGGTATCGTATGTTAATGGTTTTTTCGATCACGAAGTCATCGTTGAATATGTGGGAGCCATTATGGATCTCCAGGTCCCGCTATTGGTTATTGATCGGAGAAGTGTCTCGATCATGTCTGCATAGTTCGCGAACCGTAGGGTGACACACTTAAGGTTCGATGTTGTTTTTAAGTAGATATGGAATATGGTTTTGGAGTTCGAATATTGTTCGGAGTCTCGGATGGAATCCAGGACATCACGAGGAGTTCCGGAATGGTCCGGAGAAAAAGATTCATATATGGGAAGTCACATTCCAAGTTTGGGAATGGTCCGGTGAATTTATGGAAGGTTCCGGAAGGTTCTAGAATCATCCGGAACAATTCACTATGGCAGGTGAACCAGCCCTAGCCGACCCACCAAGTGGGAAGGTGGAGTCCATCCACCTTCATGGCCGGCCACATGAGAAGGAAAGGGAGGAATCCCTCTTGATCTAGGTTTCCCAATTTGGTAACTTTTGGAGTTGGACTTCAATGTGGTTTTAGGGTGAACCCTAGGTTTCCCACCTATTTAAAGGGGAGAGGAGGGGAGGGGCTGGCCAAGACTTGGCCGCACCACCAAGGGCACCTAGAGCCGGCGCCCTAGCCCCCTCTCTTTAAACCTTAGCGACTCCCTCCTCCACTTCTCTCCCGCACGGCTTACGGCGAAGCCCTGCCGGAGTTCACCACCACCGTCACCACGTCGTCGTGCTGCCGGGATTCCGAGGATGATCTACTACATCCGCTGCCCGCTGGAACGGGGAGAAGGACGTCTTCATCGACACCGTACGTGTTATCGAGTGCGGAGGTGTTGCCCGATTGTGGCACCGTCAAGATCTTCTATGCGCTTTTGAAAGCGGCAAGTGATCGACTACATCAACCACGAGATTTATCTCGTTAACGCTTAGCGATCTTCGAGGGTATGATGATCTCATCTCGCTGCTACCATCTACTAGATTAGATCTTGGCTTGTTATCCGTTCTTGCGGTAGGAATTTTTTGTTTTCTATGCTACGAATCCCTACAGTGGTATCAGAGCCAGGTTTATGCATAGATTGGTTGCACGAGTAGAACACAATGGTTTTGTGGGCGTTGATGCTTTTGTTGTCGCTTGCTTATCGTGTACTTTGCATCTTGCGGCATGGTGGGATGAAGCGGCCCGGGCTAACCTTACATGACCGTGTTCATGATACTTGCTCCACGCTTGACATGCAACTTGTATTGCATAAGTGGCTTTGAGGGTGTTTGTCTCTCTCACCATTGTTAAGATCCAATTTACAATCTGCACTTGACAACACTTGTATCAGCGGTGTGGTTCATATTCGTAGGTAGATCGGATCTTACTCGAAAATCCCAAGCCACGTAAAATATGCAAACAATATTAGAGGCGTCTAACTTGTTTTTACAGGGGTTGGTGATGTGATATGGCCATAATGTGATTGTGATTATATTTGATGTATGAGATGATCCTTATTGTTTTGTGGCAACCGGCAGGAGCCTTATGGTTGCCTTTAATTTCATATCGATTCATCATGTAGTAGTTTTTCAAAGTAGTTGTAATAGTTGCTACAAGTGGTGGACAACCATGAAGACGGCGCCATGGACCTTGATGCCCTGCCGACGATGATGGAGATCATGCCCGTTGATGATGGAGATCATGTCCGTGCTTTGGAGATGAAGATCAAAGGCGCGAGATAAAAGGGCTATATCATATCACATTATGAATTGCATGTGATGTTAATCCTTTTTATGCATCTTGTATTGCTTAGATCACGACGGTAGCATTATAAGATAATCCCTCTCACTAAAAATCAAGATAATAAAGTGTTCATCCTTAGTTAGGACCATTGCTAAGACTCGTTGTTTCGAAGCATCACGTGATGATCGGGTGTGATAGATTCAACGTGTGCATACAACGGGTGCAAGCCAGATTTGCACATGCAGGAACTAAGGTTTAACTTGACGAGCCTAGCATGTACAGACATGGCCTCGGAACACGGTAAACCAAAAGGTTAAGCATGAATCATATAGATGATATGATGAATATGTCGATGTTCGCCATTGAAGCTACATCATCTCTCGTGATGATCGGACTTGGTGTAGTGGATTTGGTTCGTGTAATCACTAAGGCAATGTGAGGGATGTTATTTTGAGTGGGAGTTCACCTAGTTAATTTAAGAATTAATAGTAAACTCAATTTATCATGAACTTAGTCTAAATTGTATTTGAATTAAATTTTGTAGAATTGGCATCCGTTTTCTACCTTGCGCTAGGCTTGTAATTGAGATAGAAACACTGTTAAATCTGACAAGTAACTTTACGGACTGGTGCCGTATTGTTAAAGAATCAAGAAATGATTAACTCCTATTGCAAACTTTTGGTAATCCTCAAATTGCTGATTCGAAAAGCAATGGTTTCAATTAGTATCTAAAATTATCTTGTCTTCGTGAAACTTGATGTTCAAATCCGTTTGAAAAGTAAGGAGTTGAAAAGTTTGTTTTCAGAAATAAGCAAGGTGTGAGATATATGTGATATCTAAGACCTTATTACAAGATGATAGAATATAATTTAGTGAGACTACATAAACTCATAAGTTTTATGGGAATGTACGAAGGTTGAAGACGCTGGGCGTCTCGATCCTCCAACTAGTTGGGCACTAACATTATTCATGTATCCACATATAAACCATAGTGGCTTCATCATGAAGTTGTCATGATTTGATGGATAAAATTGTAAGTGAAATTGTTCATCACATTAAAAGATTACTAATAGTGAAATCCGGAACACTTGTCATGTGATGATCAACTTCAAAATACGAACCTCAAGGTTATTGGTATTTGACCAACAAGCCTAGAACTTATTGATGTTGAGTGTTTTCTAAAATATGAGGAAAGCTGAAAGAGAAACTACAAAAGATTTTGGCAAAAAGGAAGAAAAGACTAGAAAGTCTAGCTCAGGTGTATATAGATGATATACATGTTATGAATGTATTCTATGATTACAATGGAATTCTTGGGTATTTGTACCATATTGGTTGGTATGAGATGTCATACAACACAACGCAATACAAGAATACAATGGCCTAAGTGACTGACAAGGAATGTGGTAATAATGCACGTCTGGAACAAAATAAAGTGTTATTATATTCGTCGTTGGCATTCTACCTAGCCCTTTAGATTTATAATAAACAACTTAATAATTGTTATTTTGCTCTGGTCAAATGAAAACAATGAGTTTTTCAAATTATGACCGTACTCCATGTACGATGGATAAGTTATTATAAATCTTAATGGTGAAACACACATGCATAACACTGATGCTAAAATACCATAAGGCAAATGATTTGAATTCCACTTATTTGTGGAACCGCCATTTAAGTCATGTTAGAAAGGAACGCATGAAGAAACTCCATGCAAATGGATTTTTGGAGTCATTCGACTTTGAATCGCTTGGCACTTGCAAATCTTTTCTAGAGAAAGTGACTGAAATACCGTTCATAGGCCAAGAGTTGAACGTGCAACTAGCTTAGTGGAAACATACATGATGATGTATATGGTTAATTGGGCATAGTTGTGTGTGGAAGATTCTTCTACTTCATGAAAACTTCCAACAATGAATTGAGTGTATATATATATATGGATATATTTATTCGATGAGGAAGAAGTCCGAAACATTTGAATAGATTCAAATAAATTTCAGCATGAAGTGGAAATCATCGTAATGGAAAACTCAAATATCTATGATTGGATCATGGTGGAAATATTTGAATTACGAGTTTTAGCGAACATCTAAGAGAGTTGCAAAATTGTTCCATAACTCACGTTTCTCGGAACACCATAGTTATGATGGAGTATTCGAGAGACGTATCCAAACCTTGTTGGATTATGGTGAGATAAAATAAATTGATGCCATTATATTTTTTTGGATTATGCTTTAGAGACTATCACTTTTACACTAAATAGAGCGTCATCATAATCCATTGAAATGACATCATAGGAGTTATGGCATGGGTATAAACCCTAATAGTCCTTTCTTAAATTTTGGTATGCATAGCATAAGTAAATGAGTTTATAACCAAAATCGGATGAATGTCTTTGTTGGTTTTTCCAGAGAACAAATTGGAAATTCTTTCCACTATGAAGTCAAAGACAAAAGTGTTTGTCGATGTTTCTTGCTTATTTCCAAGAAATTGTTTCTCGCAAAATATTTGAGTGGGAGGACAATGAAACTCGATAAGGTTGATGAACCTGAGCATAATGAGCAGAGTAGCCCAGCGTCGGAAATGGTTCCGGAAGCGGCCACAACGCTCATGGCTCCCATGTCTACAAAGTGTTATAGCCATGGAGATCGAAGTACCTATTGAACCTTGTAGGTATGGTTTACTTTGTGATCAAATAAATGCTTTCTGGACAAATGATTGATTTTGAACAATGATAAACCAACTACATACAAAGAAGCTATGATGGGCCCTGACTCCGTTAAAATGGCTAAGTGCCATGAAATCCAAGATAGTATCTATAATCAAGCTTGGAGCTTGGTAAACCTTCTGAAGGAATAAATACTTTTTGAAAGTCAATAGATCTATAAAATTAATGGACATGGATGTAATATCCTAGAACAAGCTCGACTTGTCAAAAAGTTGTTTACGACAAAGTTCAAAGAGTTGACTGCGACAAGATTAGATCTTTCGTAGCGATGCTTATAGTCTATACGAATTGTTCTAGTAATCGCTACATATTTCTTTTACGAGATATGTTAGTAGGATAGCAGAAATACATTACTTAACAGAAATGTGTATTAAAGGTGTATACAAGATACAACCGAGAGTTTTGCTAGTCCACAGAATACTAGATAGGTATACAAACTTCACTGGATGAAGTGAGTATCACGGAGTTAGAATCTTCATCGGATGAAATATCAAAGAGTTTTGATTTCATCGGAAACGATGAATATGCTTGCATTTGCAAGAAATTAAGTGGGAGCGCTGAGACATATTTATAATACTTTATGTAGATGACATATCGTTGATTAGAAATGATGTAATTATGAACATGATGTGATTAAAATGTTTCATTGAAAATTAACTTCAATGAAAGGATATGGACTAAAAACATATTTAGCATCAAGATCTATGAAGATAGATTGAAGCGCATAATAAGTTTAAGTCAAAGTACATAGAATAAATATTGAAGTAGTTCAATATAAAAACGTCAAGATGGTGTTCTTTTCCATGTTGAGTTTTAACAAGACTTGAGTGTATTTGACACTCAATGAGTAAAAACACATGAGTGATTTTAGATCACGAATAATATGTACACAATCAGATGTCATGTGCTCTAAGGTGTTACGAGCATATATCAGAATGATTCATATGATGATCATTGGACAACAGTAAGAATATCCCTCAGTGCTTTGTCAGAGCCGAGGATATAAATATATAGTTTTATATGGGGTAGTGACAAACAAATCGCTGTAAGGTGTTGCACCGATATTAGTTTGGTCACATATAAAAATAAATTTCAATCTTAATTAGGTTGAGTGTTCATTAAAAGGTAGCACAATGGGCTAGAAGAAGTCTATGCTAGATTTAGATGAGTTCCAAATATTGTGACGGATTCTACAAATGAAGGCAGAGTATATTGTTGTTATGAAAATAACCGAGGGTGTTTGTATCAAGGAGTTCTTTTAGAACTTGGTGTAGTTCCGGTAGTGTCAGAACTATGGAGCTATATTGTGTGTGACAATATTGGTAACACATTTCAGACCGCGGAATTAAGGTTCCACCATAAGACCAAACAAATACGATTAATGCCGACTCATTTGAAAAAATGAGTGATGCGTGGATACGCAGATGAATTGTAAAGTACACACAGATCTGAATGTGGCAGATCCGTTGACTAAACCTCTCCCTAGAGCAAAACATGACCTACACCAGAACGCCATGGGTGTTAGGTACATTACCATTTAATCTAGATTATTGACTCTAGTGCAAGTGGGAGACTATTGGAGATATGCCGAAGAGGCAATAATAAAATGGTGATTATTATATCTTTGTGTTTATGATAAATGTTTGCATCCCATGCTATAATTGTATTAACCGGAAACATTAATACTTGTGTGTTTTGTAAACATAAAAGAGTCCCTAGTAAGCCTCTTGTTAAACTAGCTTGTTGATTAATAGATGATCATAGTTTCCTGATCATGAACATTGGATGTTATTAATAACAATATCATATCATTAGGTGAATGATGTGATGGACATACACCCATAGTAAGCGTAGCATATGATCAAGTCATTAAGTTCCTTTTGCTTCAAGCTTTAAGATACATAGTAACCTAATCCTTCGACCATGAGATCATGTTAATCACCTACACCGGATGGATGCTTTGATGACATCAAACACTACTTCGTAAATGTGTAGTTATAAAGGTGTCATTAAGTGTTCGAAAAGTATAGGTTGAAGCACGTGGATCAATAGTGGGATTTGTTCATCCAAATGACGGATAGATATACTCTGGGCCCTCTCGGTGGAATATCATCCAATTAGCTTGCAAAAATGTGACTGGCTCACAAGGGATGTCATATCACGGTACGAGTAAAGAGTACTTATCGGTAACGAGGTTGAACTAGGTATAGAGATACGGATGATCGAACCTCGGATAAGTAAAATATCGCGCGACAAAGGGAATCGGTATCGTATGTTAATGGTTTTTTCGATCACGAAGTCATCGTTGAATATGTGGGAGCCATTATGGATCTCCAGGTCCCGCTATTGGTTATTGATCGGAGAAGTGTCTCGATCATGTCTGCATAGTTCGCGAACCGTAGGGTGACACACTTAAGGTTCGATGTTGTTTTTAAGTAGATATGGAATATGGTTTTGGAGTTCGAATATTGTTCGGAGTCTCGGATGGAATCCAGGACATCACGAGGAGTTCCGGAATGGTCCGGAGAAAAAGATTCATATATGGGAAGTCACATTCCAAGTTTGGGAATGGTCCGGTGAATTTATGGAAGGTTCCGGAAGGTTCTAGAATCATCCGGAACAATTCACTATGGCAAGTGAACCAGCCCTAGCCGACCCACCAAGTGGGAAGGTGGAGTCCATCCACCTTCATGGCCGGCCACATGAGAAGGAAAGGGAGGAATCCCTCTTGATCTAGGTTTCCCAATTTGGTAAGTTTTGGAGTTGGACTTCAATGTGGTTTTAGGGTGAACCCTAGGTTTTCCACCTATTTAAAGGGGAGAGGAGGGGAGGGGCTGGCCAAGACTTGGCCGCACCACCAAGGGCACCAAGAGCCGGCGCCCTAGCCCCCTCTCTCTAAACCCTAGCGACTCCCTCCTCCACTTCTCTCCCGCACGGCTTACGGCGAAGCCCTGCCGGAGTTCACCACCACCGTCACCACGTCGTTGTGCTGCCGGGATTCCGAGGATGATCTACTACATCCGCTGCCCGCTGGAACGGGGAGAAGGACGTCTTCATCGACACCGTACGTGTTATCAAGTGCGGAGGTGTTGCCCGATTGTGGCACCGGGAATAGCACTATACACAGGTATCTTGCCTTTATTAAAAGGTAGGTTGCTACAATTACAGAGCCCCAATGAATTTCTTTTATTTTTCAATATCTACGATGCTTATGTTCCCTTTTGCCATTATAGTGTTGGAGATATGCCCAAGAGGCAATAATAAAATAGTTATTATTATATTTTTGTGTTTATGATAAATGTTTGCATCCCATGCTATAATTGTATTAAGCGGAAACATTAATACTTGTGTGTTTTGTAAACATAAAAGAGTCCCTAGTAAGCCTATTGTTAAACTAGCTTGTTGATTAATAGATGATCATAGTTTCATGATCATGAACATTGGATGTTATTAATAACAATATCATATCATTAGGTGAATGATGTGATGGACATACACCCATAGTAAGCGTAGCATATGATAAGTCATTAAGTTCGTTTTGCTTCAAGCTTTAAGATACATAGTAACATAATCCTTCGACCATGAGATCATGTTAATCACCTACACCGGATGGATGCTTTGATGACATCAAACACTACTTCGTAAATGCGTAGTTATAAAGGTGGTATTAAGTGTTCGGAAAGTATAGGTTGAAGCACATGGATCAATAGTGGGATTTGTCCATCCAAATGATGGATAGATATACTCTGGGCCCTCTCGGTGGAATGTCATCCAATGAGCTTGCAAGCATGTCACTGGCTCACAAGGGATGTCATATCACGGTACGAGTAAAGAGTACTTATCGGTAACGAGGTTGAACTAGGTATAGAGATACGGATGATCGAACCTCGGATAAGTAAAATATCGCGCGACAAAGGGAATCGGTATCATATGTTAATGGATTTTTCGATCACGAATTCATCGTTGAATATGTGGGAGCCATTATGGATCTCCAGGTCCCACTATTGGTTATTGATCGGAGAAGTGTCTCGATCATGTCTGCATAGTTCACGAACCGTAGGGTGACACACTTAAGGTTCGATGTTGTTTTTAAGTAGATATGGAATATGGTTTTGGAGTTCGAATATTGTTCAGAGTCTCGGATGGGATCCAGGACATCACGAGGAGTTCCGGAATGGTCTGGATAATAAGATTCATATATGGGAAGTCACATTCCAAGTTTGGGAATGGTCCGGTGAATTCATGGAAGGTTCTGGAAGGTTCTAGAATCATCCGAAACAATTCACTATGGCAGGTGAACCAGCCCTAGCCGACCCACCAAGTGGGAAGGTGGAGTCCCTCCACCTTCATGGCCGGCCACATGAGAAGGAAAGGGAGGAATCCCTCTTGATCTAGGTTTCCCAATTTGGTAAGTTTTGGAGTTGGACTTCAATGTGGTTTTGGGGTGAACCCTAGGCTTTCCACCTATTTAAAGGGGAGAGGAGGGGAGGGGCTGGCCAAGACTTGGCTGCACCACCAAGGGCACCAAGGGCCGGCGCCCTAGCCCCCTCTCTCTGAACCCTAGCGACTCCCTCCTCCACTTCTCTCCCGCACGGCTTACGGCGAAGCCCTGCCGGAGTTCTCCACCACCACCGTCACCACGCCGTCGTGCTGCCGGGATTCTGAGGAGGATCTACTACATCCGCTGCCCGTTGGAACGGGGAGAAGGATGTCTTCATTGACACCGTACGTGTGACCGAGTGCGGAGGTGCTGCCCGATTGTGGCACCGTCAAGATCTTCTACGCGCTTTTGAAAGCGGCAAGTGATCGACTACATCATCCATGAGATTTATCTCGTTAACGCTTAGCGATCTTCGAGGGTATGATGATCTCATCTCGTTGCTACCATCTACTAGATTAGATCTTGGCTTGTTATTCGTTCTTGCGGTAGGAAATTTTTTTTTTCTATGCTACGAATCCCTACATATAGGACTGGTCAAGTTTTTCAAGAAGTATGACAAGAGAACTGGGGCCCTTATCCGTCTCCCCTACATTCAAAATGTGCTGCTTCAACCTTTCTTCAACACTGAGCTCCTGTACCAGCTTGTGGAGGAGTGTGAGGCCATGCTCAACCAAGTCCTACCATATTGAACAAACCATAATCCTAGTTCTTCCTTGAATAGCAGCGGATGCATTCCAGTGATATAATTGCTTTGATAATATGTTTCCAAGCATGATATCAGAATGGAGAGCATGTACATGACTAGCTTGATGAAATAGATTGTAACTTCTGTGCACATGTTATGTCATATTGGGTGATGTGAATGTATCATTGGTACACATCTTATTGTGCAATCTGAAATATGGAAAATTCGTGTAAAAATATATTTTTTTTTTGATTATGGAAATTGAAACCAGTGACAGGCACTATAACAAGCCAGTCACTACAAAACCCCACAGGGCCGCGCCCTTCCATCGCACTAGTGATAGGCATCTATTTTTGCCTGTCATTAGTATGCACACACTACACTACTAGGAAAAAGCTTATAGCCGCACTCCTTACCGCCGGCGAGTACGATTTCAAGATGCCGGCGGTAAGGCCATTTAGACCCTCCTCGTGTTACCGCCGGCGAGTTTAAACAGGGTCGTTGGGGGTAGGACACTTACCGCCGGCGAAATGGAATCGAAAATGCCGGCGGTAAGGTGGGCCGAGACCACCCGGACGGGCCTCCAATTACCGCCGGCGATTTGGACTCGTAAATGCCGGGGATAATATAATTACCGCCGGCGAGATGGAGTTGCATGGGCCGGGGGTAACTTAGTCTGTTGTGGGTCATTTTGGGCCAAAATTACCGCCGGCGTCCCCGTTTCATTTTCGCCGGCCGTCGAGAGGCCCCCGCGAGCGAACGACCAACGGTGCCGGCCCAACCTCCCCACATCCCCCGTACTTCCCGGCCCAACCTCCACACATCCCCCATTCCTCCTCACGCTCTCCCCTCCTCTCCCCCTCACCACCCAGCGGTGCCGCCGCCACCTCGCGCAGTGGTGCGTCTCCGGCGATCTCGGGCCATGGCGACCCGCAGGGCGCTCTCCTCCCTCCTCCGATCGGCCTCCTGGGTCCACGGGGCCTCCCCCTCGCCGCGCGTCACTAGCGCCCGCTCCCCGCTCGCGTGACCAGAGCCGCCGCCGCCCAAGCCCAGCAGGAGCCCGACGACGTGCCGCAGCAGCACCCACCCAACATCAAGGAGGAGGAGAAGATGGCTGACAGCGGCGGAGTCAGCGCCAACAACGCCGCCGCCGGCAACGACGACGAGGAGGGCAACACCGCCCCGTTCCCCTAGACGGTAATACCTCCTTCCCATCCCTCCCATTTCGTATCCATCGAGCAGATCTGAGACAAGTTATTAGGAGAGTAGCAAACGATTTTCTGAGCATAATCTGCATCGGATGTTGCCTATTACTAGTTTCCAATCTAGCACGAGGGATCAATGGGAAAGAGGCCTAATTTTTCTCCCTCAGATCCCGTAGGTGTACATAAAGGTGTTGGTGATCCTTCCAGTCTGTACCATGTGTCCCTTTTTACTTGATGATTTTGTAGTAAATGATGTCCCAAGGTTTGTACCAAATTGTGAATTCATAGTAGGGTAACAACTTGCTACTGTGTGAACGCTGATTTGTTTGATGTTGCTTTTGCTTTACATACAGCTACATGTTTTTTTATTGTCAAGTTCATTGCACAGTTAAACACACTGCACCTATTGAGTTTACAACCAGTATAAAGTAGCAACCTAGCAGATGTTATGAAGGGGTGTTAGAAATTTTCCCAAGAATCCATGATGTCATCTGAAATGAACATTGACATTGATGTTTATTAACTTTATGGAACTTGTGCTGACTATATGTAGAGAAATGGCGTGCTATTCATCAGTGGTGATGTTCATTTTGGAGAAATCGCTCGTTTTGATTGTGGTGCTCAATATCCATTGTATGATATTACCTCAAGTGGTCTTACCCAGTCCGTCGAGAATTCTGTTCCAGCAGTATTTCAGTCTGTTATGAGACTTCTGGCTTGGCTAACACCAACACCCATGCGACTCTTCAACCCTAACTCACAAATCATGCTCATATGGTAAGCTTTCATTTCCTTAGAATACCACGAAGGCATGCCCTCCCTAAGAATCAATTACTGTAGGTTGTGTTCTAGAATTTTGTCTTACATGAATTTCCTTGCTTGTGATGATATGTACGAAGGTTCTTTTCAGTTAGTGCTGTAGCAGGATTATGTTCCTTTGTTTGCACGATTTGCATGTGTACCGGCAGCTTCACTAGTTTTTTTTTCCTTCCAAAAGCAGTAGTTTAATGCTAAAACTTCACCATGAATCATGTGAACTTAGTACTTGAAGTTTTATCCCTATCTTACTTATTTTCTGTTGTGTTTGAGGTGTGCTTGAACTCCTTTATGAATTGGTGTTCTGCTGTTGTATCTATCAGGTCAACCAAATTTTGGAGCGATTGAGATAGATTGGAATGCAGTACCTCCCCAAATTAAAGTTGAACTAAGAGACTTACAAGGTAATTTTGTTGTTGGTGTGGAGTTCCCTATATCCGAACTGAAACCATCAGATCGGAACAAAAAACAAGGGCGTTCTTTTGAACGGCATTGTGATCTCGAAACCGAGCTTCCATGGTTGGTACGGCGCTGGCTTGCTCTTCTGTTCTTTGGCACCATTGCTGGTACGCTATTCACAGCTATCTCAACATTGCAAACCAGTGTCTCACTTTTTCCTTGCACCACAACACCTATCTAGTTGTATGTCTTACCATGGATTTCATATGTTATCTGCAGTTTTTGTCGTAGCTGTGGTGCTGCTCGGAATCGGCTGCTTGTCAGCCACTAATATGGTTACTAAATACAAGGTGGCATTGCTACGCAGTACAGAGGACGGAAGCAGAGGATTTTGGTTTGACTACAGTTGGAAATACCGAATTAGACACTGACCAGAGATGTTCACAGGCTAAGGATCACTATGGCACATTTCAGTGTAAATATTGCATGCTGTGCAGCATACACATCACGGACTGGATACGTGTAACGTGGATACGATGAATTTTTGTGTAGTATCTTGGAGAAGTTGTCTCATAGAAATTCTTGTGCCTTTTTTTTAATCCTATTCAACATACCGCTGGCGCCTTCGCCAATTTGCCGGGGGTAACTTAAAATACCACCGGCGAGTACGGAGGTGCCGGTGGTACCAAATTACCGCCGGCGAATACACGAAAGCGCCGGGGATAACGTCACGTTACCGCTGGCGAAATGAAAGGTGCCGGCGGTAACCACTTACCACCGGCGAGGTGATCGCCGGCGAATCCGAAAGCGCCGGCGGTAAGCCTTTTCAGGTCGCCGGCGGTAAGCATTTTCCTAGTAGTGCTAGTGACAGGCACATGCCGGTCACTAGTAACCTAATACCAGTGACCAGTCATTAGTGACAGGCGCTTTGCCTATCACTAACATGCCTTTTGTGCCTGTCACTAGAGGCCTATTCTGCAGTAGTTTGGGCGGCTCGTTGAAGTTGAGCATTCTCGGATTCGAGCTGGATGAATCGGGAGGCGAAGTCCTTCACTATCGCTACGGTGGTTTGGATGGGCTATGACATGACACAAGACAAAACCGTTATATATATAAAGCTATCCTTGAGCCGATATTCTACTGCCAGCAGTTGAATATAGGCTCGGGGGCTGGTAGAGGAAGAATCATCATCAAAAGATGTAAGAAATACTGCGGTACTTACGTGCCCTTCAGGAGCTGAAGACAAAGAAGCAGCTGTCGAGGGGATTCCTTTTATATTCAATGAAGAAGGAACAGCTGATGTTCCATTCAACAAAGGTAGCTCTTCGACTGCGGCTGTTGTATGCTTGCTAGAGCTGGTCTTTGCCTTCTTCAGAGGAGGAGGCTCTATTTCTCCTTCATCACTGTATGAACATGTTCGACTACGTCAGTAACATGGATAAAAGGATATCAGTCAAGTTTAAAAACAAAGTGCGGGTGAAAAGCACTTACGATTCGAAGAGCAGCTCGTCCTCGTCGGCAAAGCCGCCCGATGGTCTCTTCGGTGGCTGAGCAGTGGACGCCTCCGGAGCTGCACCAACAAAGAGAACACGATCAACATCATTGTCGTATTGGTCACTGGGACTCGACTCCGTTGTATCGGTTAATTCATCATCAAGGTTTTTTTGGCATTCAGCAGAAGGGGCCTCAGGGCCGATAGGGTTGTTTTCTTCCTCTTCATTTTCAGAGGCCTCACTGTCCTCGACTACTTCGACGCGAGCTTCCACATTGCCGATGGACTCATCATCTTCGGGTTCCTCCCCAGTTTCAGATGCAGTAGGATAATACCTTGCAGTTGCAGGGACCTGTTAAGGCAAACACCGATTTAACATATCAAAACAAAATTATCAGACACAGATATCATATCGAGTATGGAACGTCAGGATTACCTCAGCTGGAAGATGAGTAAGTTCATACGGATCTTGGAGGGCCACTAGGGGAATAGAATCCTCTTGGCTGAAATAAGTCAAGCGTCTGACTTCGTCCAAGAGTTCTTTATCTGACAATTCTGCAACGTTGATTCGGGTCTCATCCTTGGAACCAGAATACAGCCACATCTAATGGACTCTAGACATTATTGGCTGAATGTGGCGCTTCAGAAATACAGCAACAACCTCAGTGCCGATCATTGTTTGACCATCGGCATTCTTCACTTCTAAAATCTTTTTCATACAAACCGTTGGCTACTACTTTTTCTTCGGCAGTAAAAATGTTTCTCCAGGACTTCTTCGGCGTCTCTTCTAGAACATCAACAAACTTCGGCAGGCCGGTGTTGTGTCCTGATGCTGGCTGATCTCTAAGATAAAACCACTTCGACCTCCAACCTTGGACAGATTCTCTCATCTGAAAGTTAAAATAATTAACTTCCTTTCGAACAACAAAGCTGACCCCACCGATGATGTAGGGTCCGCTGCGGCCGCTGTAGCATTTGACAAAGAAGATATTCTTCCATGGGCCCCAATGGGGATCAATACCAAGAAAAACTTTGCAAGTAGTAATAAAAATCGCGAGATGGAGGATGGAGTTCGGCGTCAGCTGCCAGAGCTGAATACTGTATGAGAATAAGAGGCACCGAAGTAATTCGTGTGCTGGGAGAGACAATCCTCAGTATAGGAAAGCAACAAATATGACAGTAAATCCGGCGGGGGATTAGGGCAAGAGTCTGAACCTGGCAAGCGGACATCTCCTTCGTCGTCGGAAATCAGCCCCAAACTTCGCATTTTCTTTTCGTCACACTTGGTGACGGTGGACGCAGTCCAATCGCATTGGGCGTCCTGGCGGCGGCAGTAGCTGCTCTAGGAGCGATCTTCTTTGGCGCGGCTGCGGTGGCCTTTGAACCAGTGGCGCTTGCAGCAGCGCTGGCAGTCACGGCGCCCTTCTTCTTGCCCATGGCTTCAGAGGACTCTTGAAGGTTCGAGGATCTGGGCACAGTGGCAATGGGAGCGAGAAGGAAGAAGAACAGGATGGCAGGGGTAGAATAAGTTAATCCCTAAGTTCTCCTTATAATGGGAAATCACTTTGGAATCGAGCCATCAGATTCGCACCGTTGAAAAATGGATGGGGATCTGGTTGAACATGTGCCGCAAAAAGAGGCGAACCGGAGGCCCATTACTTCCACTACGCGAGGATCGAGGAGACGCTTTGGTTAGCGCGCAATGTCCGGTCATTTCCAAAACTGACTGCGCGGACAAGGGGTGGGCCTGCTAGGTCACGTCCCATCAGTTTCGCTGCCACAGTTGCCACGCCATTGCTGATATCATCAAAGTCATCGGCTCCTCAGCGACGGAGCACCCGAATGAAAGTAAAACTCGAAGGAATCTATGTCATTCGGCTACACAATTTGAGTCTACGCACGGTTGCAAACATCCGTCCCTAGACTCAGGGGTTACTCCCATCGGGAGCGCTGGACGCGCACCCGATAAAAATGCCGAAGGCATCAACGACAGAAAGAAAAACGGACCTGAAGGTTCCATCAAATCCAGGTTCGAGCCCGGGGGCTTGAACATGTGTAGGGTAACATTGTTTTGCCATCGGCAGTTAACCAGTGTCGGTTCACCGAATAAATCTGGGCTTGTTACTCTTATCCCTTATGTATGATCAATTGTTCGGCTTCTCTCGAAGTCAGCAAGGACCCGATATATTCAAAATATCGGATGAAGAAGAAAATTCAAAAAATATCGACAGCAAGGTCTTCGGGTAGTACAACTTGACTCTACGCATGGATGCAAACATCCATCCCTAGACTCGGGGGTTACTCCCATCGGGAGCGCTGGACGCGCACCCGATATCAAGCGACTTCAACTTTACGATGAGCATGAAGACTCCGTATTCTTCGATTCATCAAGATGCTCGGATGAAGGCATCTTTAGTCCCTGCCCGAAACTTTGCTTCGGCCAGTCATTCGAGGGCTAATGACGTGGGCATTACCCTTCGGGTACCCGACGTTGGTCTACCTCCTTTGGCCCAACAAGGGGCCCATGAGGGTTGTCATGATCCAAGGTAGGCCCATACGTCGGTTACAACAAAGAAGGCTTACAAGAAGACGGATTCTTGACGAACAAGGCAAGTAGACGTCGATAAAGGAAAGGATAGATTAGATGTTGATGTAACCTAGTCGAGTTCGGACAGGACTCTCGGGACCTGGCCTCCTATATAAAGGCCAGGAGGGGGCCTGCCGTACGACACACTTACGCAGCCAGCACAATCTAGCATACACTAACCCTAGAAACTTTGCCTCTCGGCGAGTTCACCATATCAGTCTTTCGGCTGCCGCACTGTAACCTGTTTGTAATATCCCAGGTTTAGAGGCTAGAAAAAGAGAGAACACGAGAGTGTGCATTGCATTCATGCATAGAAAATCCAGGGAATTTTCGCGCGTTCATCTAAAACACAAAGTGATCGAGGTTTCTCTTGTGTCGATGGAATTGATGTATGTCATCGACACAAGTGCGATAAATTTCGACATGACCTTTGTTGATTTATTATGTTTTCGTGGGAAATAGTTTGAATTCAAATTCAAATATGAAAGACATAATTCAAATAAGAATTTGAATTGGAATTTGAATTATAAACAATTATATTAATACAAAGTAAATATAAATATAAATGAGAATCAAATATTACAAATAACAATTCACATAAGTATTATTACAACACTTATTAAAATATTACAAGTTATACAAGAAATATGAGATTACAAAATGGAACTAAAAGAATTCCTAAATCTAAATCTTCTTAACAGTTCTTGTTCTTCTTTCCCTGCAAAAGAAACAACAAAGACAAAGAAATGGGGTTAATGTTAAAATGTTTGCCTCACCTTTGGTGAGGCAATGTTAAATATTGGAAACTAGCTACTGGGAACTAGGAACTTGTCCTAATACCCAAATTTCGATTAGAGGGAGAAACACTTTCTTAGGCGACATTAGGGTCAAATGGATCATTTAAGGGACAATTGGACGACACTTGGATCAGGAGAGGCAACACTGATCATGAAGGCAGCATGAGACTAAGGCAATATGGGCATGATCCATTTTTCTTTCTAGACAGGCAACAATGCAACAAATAAGTTCCCTCTAATCTAGCTTGTTTCCTTAAAGCCCACAAATTCATCAAAATAGATCATTTGTGACATAGAAAAGTCATAATGATCTTACTCAAATATTTTAAAGTCATTTGCTGAATAAGCAAAGCTTAATTGCTCCCAGATCTGTGAGTAAGCCATACATAATTAAGCCATATGAATTAAACCACAGATGCAATGTCATACACCAGCAAGTAATACACTTGGCTGTATTCCAAAATAAAGGCCCACATGATTAAGTATGAGCATTAGCCGAAGCCCCACCAGGTCACTGGATGGATAAGAGAGAAAGGAAAATAGTGCTACACATGGATAAGGAAGGCATCAATCAAAGCTTGCAATAGGTGGAAAGTAACCAGCATTGAAACTTGAACAATCACATGATGTCACATGCAAGCAGCACAGTCACAACATGCAGACTGTGTGCTGTCACACACACAGCCAACAGTCCAGCACTACAAAAGCAAAGCAGCAGTCCAGCCGTGCCATGTGATGCATTCACCAGCAAACCATTTCTGTAGTTCATCTCACACCCCGGCACACTATCCAGCAAAAGCAAGAACACATCAGTAGTAACTTGTTTTGTTTCACATACATATGAGCCAAATAGCAAATCAGGAAGCTAGGAGGAGGAGGCTATAACAAGTAGGTTGGATCAGATTCTGAGGAACAAGCATGCCACAAGAAGAAGATCAATCCATAATCCAGAAGGCCAAGATCTATACAAACAGCAGGTTGATCCATCAACTTAATAAAAGCATGTGTTCTTAACCTTTGCATCTTAGGGAAAATAAAAGGGTAATATGCAAAGGAAGCAGATTCATCTACCCTTCAACTAAGTTTTCACTTAGGAGGATTGGAAGGATTTGTTTTCTCTCAGATAGGCATAGAGGTGTTATGCTAAGTCATCACAGAGAATTAAAAAGGCCGCATAAAAGTATCTGTTCTTATCCAAAATTTTGCCTCAGCCTTTGCATCACAGGTTAAGCCAAGAAAGCAAGTCACGTCTGTTCTTATCAGTTTATATTTAGATAAAGGGGACACCAAGATCCACAAGTAAATCCAACATCTCCAAAATCATTTCTTAGTGGCTAATGAGCAACTAGATCATACTCAAGACATTAGCAGGGCATCAGTTTATGTGTTCTAACACATCTACTGTCCCATATCATCGGCGCACATGGTTTAATCATCACTATAAGTAGCCAAAATGAATTAATAAGCTCAAGAATTCCACTTAGGGTCCAGGAATTATTCCCAGGCCAACCAAGTGGAACCCTAGCAACAAACACAGGGAGTATAGGCATACCAGCTCACCCAACAAGCCACCAAGTAAATTACTAGCTGCCAGAAACAATAATGGCATCTTGTTTATACTCCAGTAATAAGCAACATAACCAAATTCCAACAACCAGCTCAAGCTTTAACTCAAGCCTCTACAAACATGCTGATAAATAAATGGATTTAGATTTCAGTATAGTATCAAGTCCATCTTCATCAGAAGGAGAAGAATAGCAAGCCGACCATGCCATAGATGAATAATCACCCCAAGCAGAGGCATCCTTGCACCAACTAAACCAGGATCAATCAAGCTATAAAATAAGCACATGGAAGAGATCACCACGAGCTAAGCATTACTGGTCAAACCATATTTTCCAGTCCACACTATAAGTGCACCAATCACTAGGCGCACTAAATCAATTAGCAGTAGATGCACAGGTACAGGAAATCATCACTCTTAAGCAACAACTAGCAGCAATGCTACAATCACCACAAGAAGATAATCAGGCCAAGCACACACAAGTTCCTGGCCAACAAATTCACCACTATAGAGAATACAGAGAGAGGAAGAGAGGGGGAATAGCTCACAGTGGTGCGGGCGAATAGGGGAAGAGACCAGCGCCGGGGTTGCGTCCGCGACACCATCCCACCGGCGTCGAGGTCGAGGATGCAGTGATAACAGCGACATCACCACCAGTTCATTGACACCGGGGTTGCATTGGCGACGCCGTCCTGCCGGCGTCGAGTCACCCACCAGTAGTCACCGCATTACAGCACCATCAGCAGCAGTACAACATCTCCACACCAGCACCACACCACCCGTACAAGTACACGGACGCCAGGGTTGCCGTCGAGCACGTTTACAGGGGCGTGGAGAGAATGGCGCCGACGGGGTTTGTGTGGAGGAGGTCAAGGTGTAGCGTGGAGGGCCATAGCTGGCCGGAGTAGCGACGGCGGTGGCCTGAATCTCCACCGGCGGAGCTAGGGTTCCGGGGTCGGGGTGACCGCTAGAGACCACAGCGGCCAAATCAACCAAGGGGAGGTGGTAGAGTTCGTCGAGGAGAGCAAAAGCCCCATCACGCCGGTGCCGGGGTTGGCCAGGAGCGGTCGGGGGCGAGCGGCGCCGCCGCAGGGGCGTGGTGGACGCGAGAGAGAAGAGGGGTGAGGGCGGTGACCGTGTGCGTGCGTGTGAGAGGGGTAAGCGAGAGAGAGGGGTCGGGTCGGTGTCTTGCCTGGCGACCAGGTCGGACCAGGCCAGGTTTGGGCCAAACTAGTTGGGCCAGCCCATTTAATCATTTAATTATTATTTTTACTTATTTATTTATCTTCTAAATAAATCAAGTCATGAGAAACTCCAAAAATAAGTAAATTGTTCCTAAAATTTAGAATTTATAAATACAAGTGAAAACAGAAAACAAATACCACAAAAGCCAAAGAAAAATAAAATGAACTTTTCACTAATTCTAGAAAATCAAATTTTACATCTTAAAACTATTAAGACAGAAATATTTAAAATATATATATATGTATATTTTTATTTCTGTTTTTCACATCAAGAAAATAAAAAATTACTTTCTATTAAAAAAAATTCATATAAAACAACAATTGTTTCTTTATGGTTATGTTTAATCATATGAAAACCCTAATTGAACATTACTTCAACTATTAATTAAAACCCTAAACCCTAATAGTATTTATCCTTTTTAAGTCTTTTAAAAATAATATAGTGTTAAATCCATTATTACTTCTATCTCCAAATTAGTAATAATTTCAACTCTACTATCAATTACCATTTTAATAATGAAATCACCATTTAGAAACCCTAATTCTAATATAAACAAGAATCTTGGTCTCATCATTTTATGTGATCACCCTAAATTAGTTCTAATCCTAAAACCCTAGGAGTTTATCCCATGTGATCATATAACTTACACTTTTACTTATAGAACCTTAATAAGCAACAAATGAATTCATGCTTGTGATCTACTAGAATAAAACTAGGACAATTCACATGAAGTCATCATTCCATGTCTTCATTCTTGAATAAACCTTGTATGATCCACTAGTGGCACTTAAGTGAAAACCCTAGCTTGCTAATCTCACATTGACACCATTGATCACCATTCTTAGTACACCACCATTGGAATCTACCTCAAGTATCATACCCTAGTAGAACCATGGTGATCACCCATAATACCAATCTTGAATAGCAATTCACATCACATGCTCCTATTCAACTAAACCCTACCTAAGCAATAATAAACCATTTAGTTTAGAAATCCATTATTGGTTACTCAGTGAAACAAATAGGAAGATATAGTAAACCATAATAATTAACTCATGGAACCACCTTGATAACCATCCTTTAATATGATGCCTATGAGAAACTATAGTAATAAACCTGCCAATACTTGTTGCACCTAGACCCATCCAACGTAAGAACCAACTAGTCCCTATTAGGGATCTAAATGAATGCAATAGTAAACCCTAGAAACACTTAACTCCTATTCATAGTAATTCTTATTCTTTAAACATCTGTTCTTCAAAAGTTATTCTTTTGAAGTGCAAATGTCAATCAAACCATAGAAGCCTTAATTCTTATTTGAAATACTTATTACTTTTTAATCAATCTGTTCTTCAAAAGTTATTCTTTTGAAGAGGATACACAAGTAAACCAAATGAGTAAATAGTTCTTATTGGAACTACCTATTAATTCTTAATTAACCTGTTCTTCAAAAGTTATTCTTTTGAAGTATAATATAAGTAATCATCAACCATGTCCTATAGAACTTAAAACTGACAACTACACTTGGCTTGTTATGCAACCACTATTCCTTTATGTGTATGCTTGTTATGATGCATTATATCATGTGTTTATGCTATTTATATCACCAAACCCTAATAAGAACCTTGTTTCAGAACCATTCTAAAAGTGCAACAAACCCTAAAGAAATCTTTATAACTCACCCAATCCTAAATCATCGGGGTTAGGTTACACTCGGGACGATTGCATCTCATACTATGCATTATAACATCTTTGCCAGTTCTTTAAACATTGGCCTTACCGGACAATGATGGTCTTTCAGAATTTGGAGTTATCACGTATCCAAGCTTTTGCCTGCATAGTCTTGCAGTCAAGAAAGGCAAGTTCATCGCTTGCTCATGTCATTTGATTATTTTTATCAAACTATATGCAAAGTACTATACTTATCACTCTTGCATTGAAAAGCAAAGTATTATTTTACAATTATGAATATGACTATGTGGTGGACAATGGAACCATGGTATGTGTTGATTGGTGGAGGTTCCATTGCAAGGGTACTACTCATCTAGGACTAAGTACCAATGTCGTCCAGTGATTCTAGCGTCGTACATATCGCGTTGACCATAAGATCTATAATGGCTCTGGGGAAGCCAGCTGTATTTTTTCCCTCTTGCATATCAACGGACCTGGTGGAGCCTGGCTGGGTGTTGGGATAACACTGCAGTAGGTTGGGAACTCCTTTAAAATCCCCATCCGTGTGGATGAGAGGCTCTATCGTCTATGAGGGATTGTCCGACGTACATCGGGGGTAAAGCCGTATGATCGGGAGATGTCTACCGGGGATATACGGGTGGACAAAAGGGTGGGTATGCAAGGTCGCGGAGAAGGCGGTGTTTGGCTTGGATCTTACACCTGGCCTCACACCAAGGAAGTGTGGACGGGAAAGAATTCGCCTGGTTGGCAACAAGGATAAGGTCTCTTATGAGAAAAGTAACGCACCTCTGCAGAGTGTATCAAATTGTGGCTGTCACTCCCTGTTCCGGGAAGGGAACTGCGAACGCGGCAGGAAAGGAACTCCGTGAAGTTCTGTTCAACCTGTGAGGACTGACGGGCATAGTTTTCAGAATAAAATAAACCTTTTGAAGAAATGTTTACGAAAACTTGCATTCGCCTATGACTTTCTGGTCGGTGGCTGTAGTTAGTGCATGATACACCTATTTCCTAATATGAACTTGCTGAGTACGCTCGTACTCATTCCCTCCCATTTGAACCCCTTCTTAGATCAAAGGCATCGGTGGAGAAACTACCGTGGAACTCGAAGACAAAGGAGTCAACTGCAACAAGATGAAGGATCCAAGCAAAGAAGTCAATGGAGTCAACTTCTGCAGCAACTAGAGTGGAAACTTAGACTAGTAATAGAAGGGAACCTTTCCCTAATCCTAGCACCTAAGTAGCTAGATTTCTATAGCAAGCCAAGTAGCTCTTAAACTTGGGTTAGCAATAAGTTAGACTTTGAGTCGTTCTTCTGGAGCTTTATTTGAAGTTTTACCTCACTGTAAAGTAGGAGGCTGTGTTTATCTTATGTAAACAGTTCGTCTGTACTTCTATAGACATACCTTGGACTCGCATATGTTTCTGTTGTACCACTCTGAGGGATGTAATATGAGTGGAACGGTGTTTCACTTGTGTTATATCAACGACTTGTGTACTACACCATGCAGTGGTACGCTGGGTCACCACAGCTGGTATCAGAGCAAATGCTTTGACCCTAGGATTAAAACGCTTTAAAGGAGACCTATAGGTTTGGTAGTGTCTATAGGAAGTTATCTTAGCTAAACCAACTATTCTTTTGACTTGAGAAGGGTATTCACTTGTGAATAATCCTGACACACTTGAGTCAATCTTTCTTATCTATCTTTTTGAAGTAAAGTTAGTTAGTTATCTTGCTTCATTTCAAATAACTAGTACACCATTGGAGCTTAAGATAATTGGTTGGTAGTAGACCACAGTTGGTATACAATACATGGTAGTCCAAAGAGAGGATACAACCATAAGGAAGATATCCTATTGGAAGAGGTATACCAATGCAAGTTATGGTTAAGTAAGAGTTATTCAAAGTACTAAGATAAATGATATTAAGTGAGGAAGATAAGTTATATGAGGTAGTATATACCTATGATGAGTCAATCATGGGAGGTAAGGAAGAGTGATAGGAGTTAGCTAAGTCTACTTTTAATAGTAGAATTGGTAATCATATCTGATTCACTTGAGAGTCATTATGTGATGGAGTAGAACATTATAAGTGAGTTAAAAGGAGTATGATGAGGAGTAAGATTTTAAAAGATAGCTCAAGAATTCAGACCTTAGAACCTTGGCAACTATGCCAAGTATGTTAGAACCATAGTCCATAGTCTGAAAAAGGCTTTATTAGAGCATAGTTTATAACGAAACCTGGAGTTATAGTTGGTATACTCTAAAAATCCCGTGTTTAGAGTAGCCATGCTATGGCCTCGAGAAATCATGTGAAGTTAGTTTTCAATTGAATGGAAGGTAAGTTAGTACTTTCCAAGGAAATTAGGTCAACCATAATCCATTGGACCAATTTGCTCAAGTTTATTTGATTGCAAGTGAGCAATCGAGGTAAATATTGAGACAAATAGTAGGAACCCATATATATGTGCTAAGTATCACAACTTAAACCTATCTTATGTGGTGTTATATACTACACATCTGAGCCTGATGTTTAGGGATGTTTTACCCAACTATTATATTCAGGTATATACGGATGTGTATTATAAGCACAAAGCTAGATTTTCTTGGATTTTATTGGATTTTCATTGATTGACTAGATCCATTCATGAAGTTTGACTTTGATATGCAAATGCATGTTGCAATATCAAGCTCTTACTTGATGTTATAGATCTAGAGGGTAAAGGTATTTGTGTGAGGAAGTGACGAATTCGGAAGATTTTGAAGACAAGATGAAGGTTCACTAGCGGAAGGAAGTCAAATTGTGGAAAGCAACCAAAATACTCTAAAGGAAGGACCAAACAAAACTCACTTTTATCCTTAATCAAGGAGTATTTCAGCATGGAAGTACCATGAAAGTGAAAAAAAGTGAATATGGAGCAGTAGAAGTGGAGCCATATTCATTATGGAAGAAGAGAATGCAAGTGGAGTCACTTATGATACTACTTTGATAGCGTCAACGAGTGGATTTCTTGCAAAGTAAACCCTGGAAGAAGGAAAATAGACAAGTAAAGGCGCAGCTGATATAATAAGACCGCAGCTAATATAGAATAATTATGAAGAGAAAGCATTGTAAGTGAGGTAGATTTTAATTAAAACTATAAAAGTATCCGCAGCTGGTAGGTCGATGTTGACTAGAACCATAAAATAGTTCACAGCTGGTATCAAACAAGCCACATCTGGTATTAGATAGTCTGCATCTTAATCATCTTTTCACTCTAAAGGAAAGAGGGATTCCGCAGCTGGTAAACATTTAGTCGGAGGATTCACATCGGATACCCACAATTGTGTGGATACACCACAAGAATTCTTCATGAGACTCTAGAAAAGTACAAACTCTAAGCCAGACCAAGATCAATTCTCTAACCTTGGAGTTTAATAATTAGAAGAAGAGAATCTAGAAGACCATTAGTAAACTCCAAGGGGGAGAGGAGGGCTGAAGGAGAAGTATTAAGATATGATATTTGGAGTATGATAGACCAAGAAGAAGGTCTGAACTGAGAGGAAGTTCGATCTTATTTTCATCAGGTTGTTGGGAAGTACCCATATCAGAGTACTCTCAGGAGGATGTCAGACCAGAAGCCGAAGTTCATATCTCGAAGAAGTAAGGGTTAGATCCTAACTTGAGTGGGTAATTGATAATTAGTCCGAAGTAAAAGAGCACAAGTAAGTCTAAGATAATAAAGTTGGATGAAGAAGATGTCGGAGGACAATTAAAAGCTTAAGAAGGTCAAAGATCGAAGGGTTTGACCACACCAACACTAATGTTTATTAGAAAGATTCCTTTCATGAAACCTAAAGAAACCAAAAAGGGGGATAATTGATATAAACTAGAAGCCATGATTGGATGGACTAAATGAGTCTAATCCATTTGTAGGAACAAACCATCAGGACCATGCCTATTGTAAGTACCTTGCTAAGTACCATTGTTATAGTAATGATAGTGAGGGAAAACAAAACCCTACCTTCAACAAACCTTTCCGAACAAAGCTTTTGATACCAAATAGAAAATTCTCACCGCTGACACCATCTTTATAATATCAACAACTTGTTAAGTATCATTATTGCAATTTTGGTAGTATGGGAAAAACAAAATATTATCCTAAATCAACCACTTCAGAATCTAGTTGTTTAAGGACCACTGTTCAGTATCACCACAACCATAAGTACACCTTAAGTACAAGAAGACGTCCTAATCCAAGGATCTTTGGATAGCAAGACTATAAGCTTGGAGTGTTGGAAGAAATCATAGAACTGAAGCAAGTATCAGTGCTAGATATCATAGGACTCCAGGAAGGATCTGGACAAGGGATATATTCAATTATACCTAAGGAGATCACCATGGCATTTGGTAGGATCATGATCTGTTCAAATCAGTTCCACATTCCGAAACATGAGAGCATTCGAACTTCGGGGCGAAGTTCAGTTTAAGGGGGAGAGGCTGTAATATCCCAGGTTTAGAGGCTAGAAAAAGAGAGAACACGAGAGTGTGCATTGCATTCATGCATAGAAAATCCGGGGAATTTTCGCGCGTTCATCTAAAACACAAAGTGATCGAGGTTTCTCTTGTGTCGATGGAATTGATGTATGTCATCGACACAAGTGCGATAAATTTCGACATGACCTTTGTTGATTTATTATGTTTTCGTGGGAAATAGTTTGAATTCAAATTCAAATATGAAAGACATAATTCAAATAAGAATTTGAATTGGAATTTGAATTATAAACAATTATATTAATACAAAGTAAATATAAACATAAATGAGAATCAAATATTACAAATAACAATTCACATAAGTATTATTACAACACTTATTAAAATATTACAAGTTATACAAGAAATATGAGATTACAAAATGGAACTAAAAGAATTCCTAAATCTAAATCTTCTTAACAGTTCTTGTTCTTCTTTCCCTGCAAAAGAAACAACAAAGACAAAGAAATGGGGTTAATGTTAAAATGTTTGCCTCACCTTTGGTGAGGCAATGTTAAATATTGGAAACTAGCTACTGGGAACTAGGAACTTGTCCTAATACCCAAATTTCGATTAGAGGGAGAAACACTTTCTTAGGCGACATTAGGGTCAAATGGATCATTTAAGGGACAATTGGACGACACTTGGATCAGGAGAGGCAACACTGATCATGAAGGCAGCATGAGACTAAGGCAATATGGGCATGATCCATTTTTCTTTCTAGACAGGCAACAATGCAACAAATAAGTTCCCTCTAATCTAGCTTGTTTCCTTAAACCCCACAAATTCATCAAAATAGATCATTTGTGACATAGAAAAGTCATAATGATCTTACTCAAATATTTTAAAGTCATTTGCTGAATAAGCAAAGCTTAATTGCTCCCAGATCTGTGAGTAAGCCATACATAATTAAGCCATATGAATTAAACCACAGATGCAATGTCATACACCAGCAAGTAATACACTTGGCTGTATTCCAAAATAAAGGCCCACATGATTAAGTATGAGCATTAGCTGAAGCCCCACCAGGTCACTGGATGGATAAGAGAGAAAGGAAAATAGTGCTACACATGGATAAGGAAGGCATCAATCAAAGCTTGCTAACCAGCATTGAAACTTGAACAATCACATGATGTCACATGCAAGCAGCACAGTCACAACATGCAGACTGTGTGCTGTCACACACACAGCCAACAGTCCAGCACTACAAAAGCAAAGCAGTAGTCCAGCCGTGCCATGTGATGCATTCACCAGCAAACCATTTATGTAGTTCATCTCACACCCTGGCACACTATCCAGCAAAAGCAAGAACACATCAGTAGTACCTTGTTTTGTTCACATACATATGAGCCAAATAGCAAATCAGGAAGCTAGGAGGAGGAGGCTACAACAAGTAGGTTGGATCAGATTCTGAGGAACAAGCATGCCACAAGAAGAAGATCAATCCATAATCCAGAAGGCCAAGATCTATACAAACAGCAGGTTGATCCATCAACTTAATAAAAGCATGTGTTCTTAACCGTTGCATCTTAGGGAAAATAAAAGGGTAATATGCAAAGGAAGCAGATCCATGTACCCTTCAACTAAGTTTTCACTTAGGAGGATTGGAAGGATTTGTTTTCTCTCAGATAGGCATAGAGGTGCTATGCTAAGTCATCACAGAGAATTAAAAAGGCCGCATAAAAGTATCTGTTCTTATCCAAAATTTTGCCTCAGCCTTTGCATCACAGGCTAAGCCAAGAAAGCAAGTCATGTCTGTTCTTATCAGTTTATATTTAGATAAAGGGGACACCAAAATCCACAAGTAAATCCAACATCTCCAAAATCATTTCTTAGTGGCTAATGAGCAACTAGATCATACTCAAGACATTAGCAGGGCATCCGTTTATGTGTTCTAACACATCTACTGTCCCATATCATCGGTGCACATGGTTTAATCATCACTATAAGCAGCCAATATTAATTAATAAGCTCAAGAATTCCACTTAGGGTGCAGGAATTGTTCCCAGGCCAACCAAGTGGAACCCTAGCAACAAACAGAGGGAGTATAGGCATACCAGCTCACCCAACAAGACACCAAGTAAATTACTAGCTGCCAGAAACAATAATGGCATCTTGTTTATACTCCAGTAATAAGCAACATAACCAAATTCCAACAACCAGCTCAAGCTTTAACTCAAGCCTCTACAAACATGCTGATAAATAAATGGATTTAGATTTCAGTATAGTATCTAGTCCATCTTCATCAGAAGGAGAAGAATAGCAAGCCGACCATGCCATAGATGAATAATCACCCCAAGCAGAGGCATCCTTGCACCAACTAAACCAGGATCAATCAAGCTATAAAATAAGCACATGGAAGAGATCACCACGAGCTAAGCATTACTGGTCAAACCATATTTTCCAGTCCACACTATAAGTGCACCAATCACTAGGCGCACTAAATCAATTAGCAGTAGATGCACAGGTACAGGAAATCATCACTCTTAAGCAACAACTAGCAGCAATGCTACAATCACCACAAGAAGATAATCAGGCCAAGCACACACAAGTTCCTGGCCAACAAATTCAGCACTATAGAGAATACAGAGAGAGGAAGAGAGGGGGAATAGCTCACAGTGGTGCGGGCGAATAGGGGAAGAGACCGGCGCCGGGGTTGCGTCCGCGGCACCGTCCCACCGGCGTCGAGGTCGAGGATGCAGTGATAACAGCGACAGCACCACCAGTTCATTGACGCCGGGGTTGCGTCAGCGACGCCGTCCTGCCGGCGTCGAGTCACCCACCAGTAGTCACCACATTATAGCACCATCAGCAGCAGTACAACATCTCCACACCAGCACCACACCACCCGTACAAGTACACGGACGCCAGGGTTGCCGTCGAGCACGTTTACAGGGGCGTGGAGAGAATGGCGCCGACGGGGTTTGTGTGGAGGAGGTCAAGGTGTAGCGTGGAGGGCCGTAGCTGGCCGGAGTAGCGACGGCGGTGGCCTGAATCTCCACCGGTGGAGCTAGGGTTCCGGGGTCAGGGGTAACCGCTAGAGACCACAGCGGCCAAATCAACCAAGGGGAGGTGGTAGAGTTCGTTGAGGAGAGCAAAAGCCCCATCACGCCGGTGCCGGGGTTGGCCAGGAGCGGCCGGGGGCGAGCGGCGCCGCCGCAGGGGCGTGGTGGACGCGAGAGAGAAGAGGGGTGAGGGCGGTGACCGTGTGCTTGCGTGTGAGAGGGGTAAGCGAGAGAGAGGGGTCGGGTCGGTGTCTTGCTTGGCGACCAGGTTGGACCAGGCCAGGTTTGGGCCAAACCAGTTGGGCCAGCCCATTTAATCATTTAATTATTATTTTTTACTTATTTATTTATCTTCTAAATAAATCAAGTCATGAGAAACTCCAAAAATAAGTAAATTGTTCCTAAAATTTAGAATTTATAAATACAAGTGAAAACAGAAAACAAATACCACAAAAGCCAAAGAAAAATAAAATGAACTTTTCACTAATTCTAGAAAATCAATTTTTACATCTTAAAATTATTAAGACAGAAATATTTAAAATATATATATATGTATATTTTTATTTCTGTTTTTCACATCAAGAAAATAAAAAATTGCTTTCTATTAAAAAAATTCATATAAAACAACAATTGTTTCTTTATGGTTATGTTTAATCATATGAAAACCCTAATTGAACATTACTTCAACTATTAATTAAAACCCTAAACCCTAATAGTATTTATCCCTTTTAAGTCTTTTAAAAATAATATAGTGTTAAATCCATTATTACTTCTATCTCCAAATTAGTAATAATTTCAACTCTACTATCAATTACCATTTTAATAATGAAATCACCATTTAGAAACCCTAATTCTAATATAAACAAGAATCTTGGTCTCATCATTTTATGTGATCACCCTAAATTAGTTCTAATCCTAAAACCCTAGGAGTTTATCCCATGTGATCATATAACTTACACTTTTACTTATAGAACCTTAATAAGAAACAAATGAATTCATGCTTGTGATCTACTAGAATAAAACTAGGACAATTCACATGAAGTCATCATTCCATGTCTTCATTCTTGAATAAACCTTGTATGATCCACTAGTGGCACTTAAGTGAAAACCCTAGCTTGCTAATCTCACACTGACACCATTGATCACCATTCTTAGTACACCACCATTGGAATCTACCTCAAGTATCATACCCTAGTAGAACCATGGTGATCACCCATAATACCAATCTTGAATAGCAATTCACATCACATGCTCCTATTCAACTAAACCCTACCTAAGCAATAATAAACCATTTAGTTTAGAAATCCATTATTGGTTACTCAGTGAAACAAATAGGAAGATATAGTAAACCATAATAATTAACTCATGGAACCACCTTGATAACCATCCTTTAATATGATGCCTATGAGAAACTATAGTAATAAACCTGCCAATACTTGTTGCACCTAGACCCATCCAACGTAAGAACCAACTAGTCCCTATTAGGGAACTAAATGAATGCAATAGTAAACCCTAGAAACACTTAACTCCTATTCATAGTAATTCTTATTCTTTAAACATCTGTTCTTCAAAAGTTATTCTTTTGAAGTGCAAATGTCAATCAAACCATAGAAGCCTTAATTCTTATTTGAAATACTTATTACTTTTTAATCAATCTGTTCTTCAAAAGTTATTCTTTTGAAGAAGATACACAAGTAAACCAAATGAGTAAATAGTTCTTATTGGAACTACCTATTAATTCTTAATTAACCTGTTCTTCAAAAGTTATTCTTTTGAAGTATAATATAAGTAATCATCAACCATGTCCTATAGAACTTAAAACTGACAACTACACTTGGCTTGTTATGCAACCACTATTCCTTTATGTGTATGCTTGTTATGATGCATTATATCTTGTGTTTATGCTATTTATATCACCAAACCCTAATAAGAACCTTGTTTGAGAACCATTCGAAAAGTGCAACAAACCCTAAAGAAATCTTTATAACTCACCCAATCCTAAATCATCGGGGTTAGGTTACACTCGAGACGATTGCATCTCATACTATGCATTATAACATCTTTGCCAGTTCTTTAAACATTGTCCTTACCGGACAATGATGGTCTTTCAGAATTTGGAGTTATCACGTATCGAAGCTTTTGCCTGCATAGTCTTGCAGTCAAGAAAGGCAAGTTCATCGCTTGCTCATGTCATTTGATTATTTTTATCAAACTATATGCAAAGTACTATACTTATCACTCTTGCATTGAAAAGCAAAGTATTATTTTACAATTATGAATATGACTATGTGGTGGGCAATGGAACCATGGTATGTGTTGATTGGTGGAGGTTCCATTGCAAGGGTACTACTCATCTAGGACTAAGTACCAATGTCGTCCAGTGATTCTAGCGCCGTACATATCGCGTTGACCATAAAATCTATAATAGCTCTAGGGAAGCCAGCTGTATCTTTTCCCTCTTGCATATCAACGGACCTGGTGGAGCCTGGCTGGGTGTTGGGATAACAAGGCAGTAGGTTGGGAAATCCTTTAAAATCCCCATCCGTGTGGATGAGAGGCTCTATCGTCTATGAGGGATTGTCCGACATACATCGGGGGTAAAGCCGTATGATCAGGAGATGTCTACCGGGGATGTACGGGACAAAAGGGTGGGTATGCAAGGTCGCGGAGAAGGCGGTGTTTGGCTTGGATCTTACACCTGGCCTCACACCAAGGAAGTGTGGACGGGAAAGAATTCGCCTGGTTGGCAACAAGGATAAGGTCTCTTATGGGAAAAGTAACGCACCTCTGCAGAGTGTATCAAATTGTGGCTGTCACCCCCTGTTCCGGGAAGGGAACTGCGAACGCGGCAGGAAAGGAACTCCGTGAAGTTCCGTTCAACCTGTGAAGACTGACGGGCATAGTTTTCAGAATAAAATAAACCTTTTGAAGAAATATTTACGAAAACTTGCATTCGCCTTTGACTTTCTGGTCTGTGGCTGTAGCTAGTGCATGATACACCTATTTCCTAATATGAACTTGCTGAGTACGCTCGTACTCATTCCCTCCCATTTGAACCCCTTCTTAGATCAAAGGCATCGGAGGAGAAACTACCGTGGAACTCGAAGACAAAGGAGTCAACTGCAACAAGATGAAGGATCCAAGCAAAGAAGTCAATGGAGTCAACTTCTGCAGCAACTAGAGTGAAAACTTAGACTAGTAATAGAAGGGAACCTTTCCCTAATCCTAGCACCTAAGTAGCTAGATTTCTATAGCAAGCCAAGTAGCTCTTAAACTTGGGTTAGCAATAAGTTAGACTTTGAGTCGTTCTTCTGGAGCTTTATTTGAAGTTTTACCTCACTGTAAAGTAGGAGGCTGTGTTGATCTTATGTAAACAGTTCGTCTGTACTTCTATAGACATACCTTGGACTCGCATATGTTTCTATTGTACCAATCTGAGGGATGTAATATGAGTGGAACGGTGTTTCACTTGTGTTATATCAATGACTTGTGTACTACACCATGCAATGGTACGCTGGGTCACCACACTGTTTTCATCGATAAATCAAGATCAGACAAGCAGGAGTAAGGGTTTTAACTCATCGAGGGCCCCGAACCTGGATAAATCTCGCTCCCTATTCGTTTGGTATCCGATGTCTAGTGTTAACCTGCAGGATTCCGTCAACCCTAAGCCTCTCATGGTGGGCATTGCCGAGGAGCTCCCTCGCTAGGGGGTCCTTGTTCTTGTTGAGCACCTTGTCCTAGATCTTGTTGTGACTAGGTCATGGTGTTGTTGAGAGCCTCCATCCTTTGTGGAGTTCGCCTCAACCTTGTGTGAAGGAATCGCCACCTCGACCGGTGTTGTGGATATACTTCATAGGTATACCATCGACATGGTCCGATTCCGGCAAGCCCGGGTGGCCCACAGATGGTGGTGATAGCATATGGCCCACCGGGCAGCCCAGTTGTTGTTGATCAAGATGGAAGATGTCCAACCCAGGAACAAGGAGCCGGATCTGAACCGCCCTACGAAGGTAGCCGGATCCAAACCGCCCTACAGAGGTACCCGGATCCTAACCGCCCTAGGAAGGTAGCCGGATCCGAACCGCCTTACAGAGGTACCCGGATCCGGACCGACCTACAGAGGTACCCGGATCCGAAGAGGTCTATGCCAGGAGTCAGGTCCGTGAAGGCCCATGAAGGAAGCCGGATCCATGACGACAAGTTAGGAATAGGTGGATCCTTGACGTACACGGCAAGACATTGTACCGTAGTTAGGCAACTTGTATTCCGGGTAGGACTCTCCATGTAAACCCTAGATCCGTGCGCCTATATAAGCCGGATCCCGGGAGCCCTGAGAAGGGATCTCGAGCTAGACACGAGAGAACCTCAACTCATTGTAACAACGCGAAAGCGCCCAGATAATTCCAGACAAGCAACAGTAGGCCCTGTCATCGTGCAGGTGTTCCGAAGCTGGGTAAATCGCGTACCACCGTCCCGTGTGCACTCCGCCCTATGGCCCCTACTTCTTCTCCCCCTCGTGAGGATCCCTCCTCCGGGGTACCGTCGATTAGGCAACGACAACCGGCCTTGATAGTGGAGAAGTGAATACTCCTTTGTGGGGTGTTCACGAGGAAGAAGGTGAAGCCTTTGTGGCTGTTGGCACCTTAGTGGTCCACACCTCCTCAATGCAAACGTACTTCCTATTGTGGAAGGAACTGCGGTAAACACATCGCGCGTCATCTCCGCTACCGTTTCCCTGGTTATCCCTTTCCCTTTACACTTGCAATTTACTTGTTCTAGTTGTAGCTTTGCTCTGCATCATCCTAGGATCACTTTACATTCCAAAGCTATCACCTTTACATTCCGCTTCCGCATAAAAACTGAAAAAGAACTAAAAATTGGTAGTGCGCCTATTCACACCCCCCCCTTCTCTAGTCGCGCCTAATACACATTCAATTGGTCCGTTTTAATCATAAGAAACACCTTTTACTTGCTTTTACAATTTTTTCCATAATTAAATACGAAAATACAAAAATATTTATTACTTGCAAATCATACCAAAAACCCAAAAAGAACTTTCCTTTAATTGTATTTTACTTTCCTAGTTTGCATTTACATTCCTAGTTTATTTATTTATAGTTTTTATTATTTATGTTTTATTTTACTTACACGAAATCTTGTGCTTGACAACCACACGGTGGAGTTAAGGACACAAGGCATTTGCTTTTGCTTTTCAGGTTGCTTGAAGAGGACGAGAAGAATAACTACAAGTGGTTCCCCGAGAGTTCGATATAAACCCGAGTCACCCTTGTGAGGAAAAAACGCTTGCTACATCACTCTGCACTTGGAGTCCCAACGAGTTGGCACACACATAGTTTGGTGTCATCACCCTCCTTCGCCTTAGGCGCTCTTATAGTTTTTATCATGAGTACTTTGTAGAGAGTCTCAGTTTTATTTTTGATGTAACTCTTGGATTGGATCGGCTATGTGCATATCTCAGTTATCCAGAGGCCGGGTGTAATGATTAAACCTGTTAAGTAATAAAACACCCTTTATAAAAAAAACACAGAAGAGAGAGGAAAGGGATTTTTTTGGGAAACTATTCCTTTCTCCCTGACTGATCACGCGCACCGATCGGTCGCTTTACTAGCCAACCACTCACCGCGAACGCTCCATGCGGCCATGCCCGAGGAAGTATCTAGTGCTACATGGGCTATGTGTGGTACCAGTTTCCCAATAGATCTGGGCCGTCCGACATGGATCAAGGGACATGATGGGATGTAAGTCGAGATGATATCCCACCATGGTAGATATGCACATTAGTCCCTGCTTTTTTCCAAATTTGTAACACGTAGTTCAATGTCTGTATCACCGCTGGCACACTTCGAATCGTCCCCAAATCACGTCTAGGGTTAGAGAGAGTGATGCCACACACCATTTCTTGGTTTTCCCGTCCTCACATCATTTGACACTAGTTTGCTGGTTGGACTTAGCTTCCAAAGCAGAAGATGTCAGCTATTTCAAAATTGATTTGGAAACTTCAAAATGCTATGGCTCTTAAACCATTCAAATCTTAATCGGTGTTTTATTTTCAAAAAGAAAGATAACCCCGGGCCTCTGCATCAACTTAATCGGCGTCTTTATTTTGACGGTATCTTTAATGTAGAGCCGCATTTAATAAGCTTCGACTACATTTTTTAATAAGTACGAGTAGTATATATATTGCATTTATTTGTACTGCTTCTTCATACTAAATCTTTTTACTACACCTTGTGTAACGTTTTTCCAATTATATATTTTTACACCCGTTTCTGCTATGTTTTCTACTACTGTATATCTTTTACTAGCAGAAAAATAAAATAAAAAAGACCGTTATTGATAACTACTAGTAGCTAGCAAGCAATCTCGTATTCTCGTGCTCGTTCTTAGGGAGTTAAAAACTCGTAAGCATAGGAAACAAGAAAAAAGCTGCTATTGAATAGGATAAGGTGCAATCATAGAGCGCAGGCACCATTCTTTTATGTAGAAGTCTGACACGTACAGACACGAGCACAAAAGAGACAGACAGGGACAGATACGAACTCGGACATATCCGATTGATCTGCATGTCCGAGTTATCCAAGCGACAGATCCCGACACTTACTAATCCCCTTAATTGTCCTTTTCATTTTTATTTTTTTTGAACTTAGTTGTCCTTTTCATTTCTACTTATTCGACGGTCGAGAGACATTTGGTGCAAATTGTCCTTTTCATTTCTATTCGACGGTCGAAATCACCAACCGGTGGGTGCATATCCGTTCGGACCGTTCTTTGAACTAAAACCACAACACCATTATACTTGAGCATGACCAGAAAAGGGCAGCTCCTTTTATTCTTGCCACCAAATGATTACCATAAACCTGCATGGTCAGTATTATCATTCCACCTTATACTCCCTCCATCCACAATTAGTTCGTGTTCTAGGTTTGGTCAAAGTCAAACTTAATGAAATTTGGCCAAATATTTTAAAAAATATCAATATCCATAATACTAAATACATACTATTATGGACATTGATATTTTTCTTGTATTCTTAGTTAAACTTTGCAAAGATTAACTTTAACTAAACACGGAACGCGAAGTAAATAAAAACATGTATTTTCATATTATATGTATTTGGTATTATGAATATTGATATCTTCTTATATTTTTTGTCAAACTTTGCAAAGCTTGACTTTGACTAAACTCAGAACTCGAAGTAAATAAAAAACGGAGGAAAAGAGAAATTGGAAAAGAAGAAAAAAAAAACAGAAAAGAGAGGTTCCATTTTTTGTCGAGGCAAGCTAGGGCGGATAGGCTCAGACGAACAGCAAACAAACCCCTCCCCTGTCCGTCCACCTCCCTCCCCACTTGGATCCCCGCCGCCACGGCCAGCTGCTCCGGCCTCCTCCCGGTTCCGGCCCTCCTTCCACGACTCCGCCTCGTCAGATGATGGAAGCCGGCGTCCCCATGGCCCACAGGTCCGCACCCGCACCGCCACAGTTGTCGTTTCCTTTTTCCTTTCCTGCTCTTCTCCCTGCGCTACGTCGACGATTCAAGTCAATTGTTCCAAGTTGCTGCTGCGCTACTTGGGAAAAGATCAAGCTTTTTATCCTGATCCGTTAGTGCCGTGCGCTACTGAATCGATTTATTTCATTTTGCTTGTTTTGAACTGGGATTTATGGTTGAAATGGACCAAACAGAATTGGACCAAGGGACACTTTCACTCATCAGTTAGTTCTGATTTGTTGGTTCAAATGATCCGAGGAATATATGTTCTCCAACAGGCCTTATTTTTGGCTTACTGCTAGGACGAAATTCCAAATATGAGTCCTGACATTATCCATTTCCATTGCAGGAATCTTAGTTGACTGGGTGCTCTGGACCTGCAGAATCAGACCACACTCTGGTCATCATTGACTGCTTGCGGAGACGCGGACCTGGAGTTTTAAAGCATCAAGTGGTGGTTTCCCATTGCGTCTCTTCGCACCTATAACCTTTTAAAAACAAGCTAGATTTTGTTTTGAAAAGTTTTCAAGACAGATAACATGAAGAGTACACAAGGAGCAATGCTATTTCTTCTCTATCTCTGTGCGATGGTTTGCCTCATGGCGCATGTAGGAGCCGCCAATGTTGTTCTAATGGGGAATAATCTTACTTTGTCGTTCAACGATGTTGAGGCAAGCTTTGGTAAGTTCTGACTATCATACCATCATCTAGCTCCGTCTCCACCTATTGCTTATGACAGATTTAGGTGTTAGTGTTTGGCTTCATACTTTTAATCTGTGCTGCTGATTTATGGTGGCATGCAAAATCATAGTTGCACTACTTCCTATTGTATTCTGTCTGTGTCCTGCCAACTCTCTTAACAACATAAGCTTGATTTTTATTCCGTTGTTTTTTTTCTTCTTCTACATTAATTTCACTTTTTGGGAGTCCGCTTTATGTTTTCCCAAGGACTCATTATGCTATTTCAATTTGTTTGCAGCTCCGGGAGTGAAAGGCTCAGGTGTTAATGGTGTAGTTTATGCTGCTGAACCTTTGAATGCCTGCAGTGCATTGGCAAACAAAGCAGTCAAGGGTCCACCATCTCCATTTGCTTTGGTTATAAGAGGTGGCTGCACATTTGACAAGAAAGTGAAAAATGTGCAGGATGCTGGATTCAAAGCTGCAATAGTGTATGACAACGAAAATAGTGGATTTCTAGTTTCAAGTAATGTACCTTGCCCCTCTCACTTCTTGTTTTTTTTTCTCTAGTTGGCAACCGTTCATGTCCTGTAGATGGCCACACATTAAGTAGAGATGGAACAAGCTATGATACGCAATAAATGCGCTCAGATCTGTTCTCCGTAATGGATGAAGCTCAAATACTTATACAGGTCATAAATATCTAGAAATAACTGTAGAAATTGATATAATTTTGGAAATTGTACCAAAACATTTGTAAATCTATTCGTTTTAATATTGTTCGGATCATATATTTCCTACACTTTCTAACGAAGAAATAGGACCTGTAACAGTGGCTGGAAGCTCAAGTGGTATTCACATATACGCCGTGTTTATCTCGAAGGCCACAGGGGAGGTGTTGAAGAAATTTTCAGGCCATACTGATGTAGAGGTGTGGATAATTCCGACATTTGAGAACTCCGCCTGGTTGATCATGGAAATTTTGTTCATATTACTGCTTGCTATGTCTGCTGTTTTAGCTACTTGTTTCTTCGTGAGAAGACATCGAATAAGGCAGGGCCTGCCTAGAAATCTAGAAGCCAGAGAATTTCATGGAATGAGCAGTCAATTAGTCAAGGCAATGCCAAGCCTTGTCTTCACAAAAGTGCAAGAGGACAACTCTACGTCGTCAATGTGCTCCATTTGCTTGGAAGACTACACTGTTGGAGAAAAGCTAAGAGTGCTGCCTTGCCATCACAGTATGTCTCGCCATAATAGTGTTTTATAAAAGTAATACCTTGCCTGTTTATAAAAACTAGTCACCTCTATCTGCTATACTTTACTCTTTAATCTTCGAATTTGGAAGTAAAAATAATATTTTGTGCTAGGTTTTGAGTCTGTTAGCACAACGGCTGTGTCAGTTGCTGCATAATAGATTTACTAAACTACTCAGCATTTGTTACCATGTAGTAGGCACTTGAAGATACTTAAGAACATATGAATATAGAATACTGGTATGGTACTGAAAATTCCACAGATGCATATCTATTTCCTTGTAAGATCGCGTCTGTAAATCCATTTTTGACAAAATCATTAAGCTATGTAATTGTAGACTTATATCAGTCAATCAACTAGTATTGCAAAAAAGAAAGTCTCAGTAAACCAATTGGACGATTCTCCTTATATAGGCTCAGTTATGCGAAGAGAAAAGTATTCAACACGTAGTATCCCTCTTATGCAATCAGCTATTCTGGCTGATGTTGTTTTTCTAATGTTTTGTTTAAATCACCTTGCAGAGTTCCATGCAGCTTGTGTGGACACGTGGCTCACATCTTGGAGATCATTCTGCCCAGTATGCAAGGGAGATGCAGGTGGTGGAATACCAGGCCCGCCTGCCTCGGAGACTACCCCGTTGTTTTCTTCTGCGGTTCACTTACGTCCGACGTCATCTTCAGTCCGATCGAGTGTGGGAGCATCCCCTCCCAGAGCAATAAACCGACGTCCTTGGTCGCAATCCATATCTCGTATCTACTCTTTTTCACACTCTCCCAACACCCAAAGATTTTACAGGAACTCATCTGCCACGAGTATAAGCGGAAGCATTGCGGACCTTGCAAGCATGTCTTCTCCCAGCCTTGGCACCTTGCATCTTGGTTCCACACACACGCTGGTTGGCAACCACTTGTCTCCACCAGTCAGCATAATCTACGCACCAGCACACATCTACTCCCATTCTGGCTACGGGTCACCCAGCCCGCGTGCTAGCTTGTCCTATACCTCCAATTCCGGGTACGGATCTTCTTCAGGCCGCCAGCATTACCTCGGTGAGTCGGGGCCTAGCCTGTCCACCATGGCCCCTCAGACGCTGCAGCAGCAGCAGTCCCAGCTGTGCCACGACGGTGACTCGGAGACGAGCCTGAACCTGGCAGGCGCTCAGTCCTTTTGGCAGTCCTCCTACCTGAGGCACTGCGGCGACTCGGACGCGAGCCTGTCCGCCATGGCGTCGTCAGGCCAGTCGATGCCGGGATGCTGATGATGGCGATGAGCCGAAGCTCGCTTCTTTTTCCGCGCGTGCAAGAGGCAGAGACGGCGTGACTTGTGAATACATCACGAGGCGTGTAACATAGGCAACTGCTTGAGGGAGAGAGGGAGAGGCGTTTTTTATGTGTTTCTGTACATTATTACAAGTATACAGCAGTCTTGGACCTTGTTCTCTTTCAGTGGTCCTCCCTCCTTCCGGGGCTTCCTTCCCCCGAAGGGCGAGCGGAGTTCTTCGGCAAGAGCAGCAACCATATAACCACATTTGGATGGCTTGATGAAGATTGGAGATGGTGATCTTCCTTCTAGTCAACACTCGTTTGGCAAGCTTGGATCCTTGGTGGCGCACCTCTATGGCGTGCTCTCCTTATGTTGTAGTATATTGGAGTGTGGCACGTGCATGAATGTCAACAGTTTACTCCAACTTGTAAGTGTGCATTATCGCCAAGATTAAAATTTGCCAAGATATGCGCTGCGTATGTTTCGGGTGTGAATTCAAAGCAAAACCACGCAGAGTGGGTAAACACGAGGACATCCGGGGGGAGGCTGTCGAATCGGCAGATGAACCCGCCATGGATGATCTTCATGCCGTAAGGACTAAACTCAAGTCTGCACCCTGCTCCTCGAGGTAAGTTCATTTTTTCCCACCATTTGCTTAGAGGCCCACAACGTAACCAGCCACAACTGAGCCGGAGCATCAACCCGAAACCAGCCACAACTGGTAAAATGAATAGTAGTTGGAGTAGAGTGATATAGCTCCCAAACTCTCAGGTGTCAAGTCGCTTCACACTGTATTTGATCAAAGTCCGACAATAGCATAACTTAGAGCCCGGGTACTCTACACCTCTCAATGCACTTTATAATCATACATGCATCATGCACGGTGCGGACGAAGCAGAGTTGGGTGGCTTGTGTATCGTGGTCGAGCTGATCTGCGGCGGTCTTTGTGGCGGAGCAACGGTTCTTGCTCCGGCGAGGTAATTCCGGCCGCCGTCGTATGGCTTCCGCTTCTTCTGGCTGAAGGGCAGCCGAACCTATACCTCCCAGCGATGACGCCGAAAGGGAGGCAGTGCAGTGTCTGGCTGGTGGCCATGGTCTTCGACCGCAGCGGCCTCGTCGACCCAAGTGTTTCATCCCCAGTGCCGATGAGGTCATGAGGAGCATCTGGTTTGGATGCTGAGGACCCGATCGCGTTTCTTCATCCTTCCTCGAGGTCCTTTCTGCATAATGCAGGGGCTAGTTTGTAATTTCATGTTTTCTGTGTGCATGCTTGTAAAGTTTCTACTACTTACTAAATATCAATAAATTTGAGGTCCTTCGGGATCTCTCTATCAAAAAAAAAATACATGCATCATGCACGAGAATTGTGTGGGACAACAGATAACACAACAGAGACTCTACAACTGAAATAGTAGTAGACATGCTCATAACTGAGAAGATAGCAAATATTACAGGCAGGGGTCACACAACCCAACATTCATACAAATAGGGGAAAGCAAATTATCTTATTAGCATGTAACCCACACGGCCACAGGTACAGTAACTTTTGTTTCTACGCTTTCTCTTGCGTATGTAGGTAGGCACAGCTCCTCACCAACAGTCCGAGCTATTTTAATGTTTAGAAGTGAATTCGATGTAGGTTGCAAAATCTTTTTTATTACTGCTTTGGTAGGTCTTAAAGTTAAGACTTCTTGGCCCTGGTTAAATTGATGCACGAAATCAACTCAAGCAAAAGTATGTATGAACTAATGAAAAGAGGCCTAGATGTTTCATTTATCGAGGGCAGTTACAAACCAAATTACAAACTGATCCCCGAAAGAAAGACATAATACAGACCAGTCCTAAAAATAAACAGAAAGGACCCTACAAAGATATGAGAAAACGCAATCAGGTCCTTGGTCGCCGCTGATGCAAGGCCTCCAGCAACGGCCTTCCTCACCAGCTCCGGGGACGAAACCACTTGGAGCAGGGAGGGAATGGAGTGCCGTTGCCAGACCTTCCGAGAGCCTCCGATGGAGGTTGAGCATAACCTAACGACGCATCCGTGTCAAGACCAGGAGTTGCTGCCAGCCAGCATCTTGAGTCGGCCGCTAAACATTGGGCGCCGAGGATGAACTCCAGTTAGAAGCAGCTTTGGATTTTCCCCTCCACCTTCCAGATGTCGACGCGCCGCTCCGCTTCTTCCCATCGCCACCATGGCCAGCCGGAAGAAACTTGTCAGCACCTCTGCTTCGCACCAAGAGGTGGTCACGAACCACGACCTTATTTGAGGAGTCGTCAGCTCCCTTCGTCGTTCCCCACTCCGACCTCAGAAGCAAGAGGAACAACCAGCAAGAAACCTACACCGCCCCAAATCCAGCCGCTCGGATCTAGCATGCCGCTCCCTTCTACTGGCATGAAGGCAAACTCTAGCATATAGCCAAGACACTTAGATCTACGTTGTACAGACCGAGCAGTCCATTCTCCTCTCCTCCGGCATCAACGCCGCCGGATTCGAGTCGGAGGAGCGCTCAGGAGAGCAAGCGGACTCTCAAGTTACTGTAGCTAAGAGAGAGAGAGGAGGGGAGAATGAGAGGCCCCGGCACTGGTTCTCTTTTTCTCGTGAGGCCGGTTAAGAGCCTTGTGGCATAGGGAAGCAAATTTTCAGAACTAGATACTCCTGAATCTGCGATGAACTGTAAAATTAAAAATTATAAATAAAATAAAATAAAATAAATATTTGCATGTAGTGGATGTATGCGGGTATGCGGATGCCAAGTTTGAAACTTAAATACAAAAAAATGTAACTTGTGCAAAAATGACGAAATGACCAAGGTACAGTGTAATGACTGTGCAAAATTTACACGAGTATTAATGCGGTATGTATGTGCGTGATTTATCTCATGATTTTTTAACATTTACAAATACGATTTTTGGGCCGATTTACACTAGTAAGTATGAATGCGGTATATAGTGTGTGATATATCTCATAATTTTTTGAAACTTTCAAATACGATTTTTTGGGCCGATTATCGTCGCGGGTATCCGGGGGCCTAGCTTTTCCGGTGCATGGTTGCCGCGTTCGCCATCAGGATCCTGGGTTTGTAGACGTTTCCAAAAGGCGAAAAAGGTTGGCGATCCTTTGGACTATCTTCCTCCTCATGCCATGAAATTTCCAAGAGTAGCCCTTTGAGGCCGGACGACACAAAGTTCTCGTCCCTAAGAGCATCTCCAGTCACGCCCCAAGACCTCCCAAACGGATTTGGGGGGGGGGGGGGGGGGGGGGGGCCGGACCAAAAACACAACGCCCATCCGTGGCCCCCAAAGGTGATTTGGGTCCGGCGCGGCCCAAAAAACTGTCCGGCGCACCCAGGCCAACCCTGATGCGCACCGTTCACCGCCGGGGATGCCGCCTAAATTGCTGAAGCCTAAGGGGCCGCCGAAGCCAAAGGCGGCGAGGCCCTACACTAAGCCACGCGTGAAGCCGGCGCCGAAGAGAAGCCGGAGGACATGCCAACGGAGGTGTGTGGCAGAGGGACTGCATCTGGCGGGAATACACAATGACGGAGCGCCGAGAGAGGCTGCAGAGGTCGGAGCTCAAAAAGGCTCTGGCGCTCCGTGCATCCACTAGCCTAGGGTTCAGCCCGCTAGTTACCGCCGGAGGGAGCTCATCGCCATCCCTCCCCTACATGAGCTCATCGCCATCCATCCACTCGTGGAGCTCGTCGCCGTCTACCTCGAGCTACTTCCAGGACGACAACGGCATGACTCCACGCACAAGGTTCTCCCCCAACTACACACCCCCCCCCCCCGATTTCGGCAATTGCGGGTTCAATCCGAAGGGGGGGCGCTCTCGTTCGGTACTCCCGACGAGCCAGGCGCCGGCAACATGTTCGAGAGAACGATGGCCGGTAGATTTGACGCTTAAGCAGAGTTACGTGGTCGTTGACAATGTTCTTTTGCACATGGCATAGGGTAGTGGACTCAAGCCCAGCATTGTGTGCAGAATTACAACAACGATGACACCCTTCATGAAATTATCACCGACAGAAGCGATGCCATGACTGTCGGCACCGTAAAAAATGAGGGCGGAGAAGAAGAGGAGGAAGATGAATATGGGGAGGAGGAGGAGGAGGAGGGGGAGAAGGAGGCAGAGGAATATGGGGAGGGGGAGGAGGAAGAAGATGTGAAGGAGAAGGAGGAAGATCCCGTCGCTCCTGCCGATGACGGGACGGCGAAGAAGAAGGGCAAGCGCAAGGCCGTGGCCACAGGAAAGGGTGGAGGAAGCCGAGGCGTGACGTCAAAGACATTGGAGGACCAATGTTTGTGCGATTCTTGGAAGGTCGTTAGCATGGATCCCATCACCGGCACAAATCAACCGAGCAGCGCCTATTGGAAGAGGATCGAGATCGAGTTTGATGAATGCCATTACACTGACAAGGAGCAAGATGAGCATGAATCGCACACAACTTGCGATTGCGCATAGGTGAGGCATCATCCAAAAAAGGTGAATAAATACCAATGCTGCCACGCCTTCGCCTCCGCGTCCATGTGCGACGTGTCGGCAGTCATGAAGACGAAGTCCTCCTCTCTTTTCTTCGCGGCGACCCGTTCCTTCTCGATCTCGATCTTGATGTTTTGATTCTCCAACATCTCCCTCCACCTTGCGTCGCTCTTGATAGCATAGGCAGCCTTGCCCGACGTGACCTCGGCGAGAACGCGCCGCCTTAATGCAACGCCGGAGGGAAGCTCCAACAATTGCGGCTCCAACATAGGCGGCTCCAACACCGGCGGCAACAGTGACGATGGAAGAGCCCTCTACCATGGAAGGGCCGCCGCCTACACCGGCAACAGCGGAGCACCCCATTTGCATTTGATTCACGCGGCGTTATAATATGTATGGCCGGAGTTGACAGCATTTTGATGGCGGGTACTTTAAATTATGGCCGAGAGTTTTGATTTCAAAATTGATTAAAAAAATGTGTGAAAATCCTTCTGGAGATGCCCGTCGGCCAAGATGCTGGCGCGCATGCATGCATTATTGATTACTAGATTTAAATGTGCGCCTTGGCGCACGACCCCGTGAAATTTGCACCAATTTACAATTTGTATAAGAATGATGAAAATCGGGTGAAAAATGAAAATACGATTTTTAGATTTTACAAAACAAAGTCGGTAGGATGAAATCAATCAAGAAAAGAGGAAGTAGAGCAATATTTTGGGGCTTGCCATGGCTCGCGGCTCCGGTAAATAGTTTGTAAAGTACTATATTAAGCATCTATAGATATCGAAGGTAATAAAACATCAAATGGAAAAAAACTATTCGATAGCTAAAAACACTATGTAAACTGTCATTAGTACGACATGTCAAAGGTTGTTGGTTGTATAGTCGGACTTCTCCATCGGAATGATGTTTATGACATGTTGTCGGAGAGAATGTCACCGGCACTTCTCTATTCGCCCTTGGTGGGTATGGTGTTGTGAATGGCTTTGGAAACTTCAGACGGTGAACGCCGCCTTGATCATAACCCTGGATGGAATCTCACCGACATCCATAGCTTAAACCTGGTAAGAAAGGACCATAGATCATATTAGCTAAGGGTAAAAGTTTGTGAATCAGGAGCCCGACTTGGCATGGGTTCCCCATCTTTGGTAAGCGATTTGGCAATCGCTATATTAAGTGTGCATAAAAATATAAAACTAACTAAGCTATAAATGAAGAACACACATGATTTAGTCATTCCAAAATGAAATATAGAAACAACTGGTATCGATCCTTGGATTTAATTCTTAAATGGTAATTAGAAAACGAAATGTAAATGAAAATGGTACACTCTTATGTTACAGATAGACATGTAGCAATGTGGTTTTGGCTGTGTTTCTAAAACTATTAATTTCTCCTATGCATTGTGCGTAGCGATGGAACAAATAGAACTCAACTTAGTAAAAAAATGATGGGTCTGGCTCACTTCTAAAAACAGAGGTATGCAAGCCACAACTTTTCCCTGTTCATTTGCCTTTGGAGACATCCTGAGATTTACAGTTTGTATAACAATGATGAAAATCAGGTGGCAAAATGTTAATATGGTTCTTTGGTTTTACATTTTTTATTTTGATCAGGTCACAACGATTTACAATTTTGCGATCCCGTATTTCACACTGTTTATCATTTTGTAATAAGCTGAGAAACATGGTAGGTTAGCATTTATACAAATCAGTGATAAAAAGGTATTTCAAAATCTTCCTATTATTCTTGGTTCTTTTCATTGGAGTTTTCGAGAAGATTTTCTTCCATTTGAGTAATACTGTAGTATTCTCACTTATTGTGTCTACATTAAGATTTGGTAAGAAGAATGTTAGGATAGTTTCCATGTAAAAAAATTTAGTAAGAACCTAAGTGATCACGCCGTGACATCAATAATTTATATGGAATATAAGACACTATTTATATAGCAAGCAATATTGACTTGTGCATAGAATTATCTACATAAATTCCTCGTCAATATAGAGTACAATTATCTGCATCTCAACAAAATTTTCAGTATGGAAACATGCACCAAATATAGTGCTTTTTTTGTACAACTTACACGATTTGGCACACGGCCCCGTGAAATTCGCACCACCTCCTCATGGAAAAGGATGTCTTAAGCTTTGTTAAGAAGACCAAAATAAGCCACAGGTAAGCCTACATTTCCAACGTCACTATGATAAAAAACATCATTATAAGGCAGGGTTGATGCTATCACAATAAGCTTAAGCACAAGGCCCTGGCACAGAGCTGAAGGATAATCTGGACCATCTAGCTTCGTCCATCTAGTTTGGTGCAGCGAAAATAGACCCTGAAGACACAGGACCAAAAACAACATCAATTCACTCGGTACACATACACATTGAAAGCATGCAAACATAAACGATCATACTTGTTTCAGGGAACTGTAGATTGTAGGTAATCTCTCTAGAGGTGGTCAAGGAATGAACTAACATGATGCAAGAAAGTTGTCATGTGAGATCATCAGAAAACTGAAAGAGCAGTACATGTAACATACAAAAATATTTCAGGTGACCAATAGTCTGATTCTATGAAATAGGTTGTCACAAAACTAAAAAAACAAGGCACACATGCTCTTTCATCCAAACACCAAAAATATTTTATGGCACATACTGAGGAGATTAAAACTCACACTTCGGACTAACAGATACCTATTTGACAGAAACAGAAACTCGATTATGTACTATGTGAAAATGAGCAAATTAAACTTCACCTGCAATTGAGAGGCATTACATTTCAGAAACTCTAACTAACTTATGTGATATGGTATTTTCACCTATTTGAGGTGTTTGTGCTCATTGTCCGTCTTGTAGCGTCCCTATCACTCTACCCGCTACGCACTATCGAGGTGAGTCTCCTAGCTGTAGGCCAACTTTGATACTGCCTTTTGGCCTATTCAGTCTGTACACACCATCCAACTGATCAGAGCTCATCTCTGCTCAGGTAGCTAACAATCTAGCTCTAATGGACATGTTTACTGTGTACAATGGTGTATAAATAAGCACGAGTGATGTGCCCTAAAAAAATTAAAAAAAATACAAAAAAAGATCTAACGTGCTCGAGAGATCAGAACGGCGGACACGCGAAAGAACACAACCAAGGGCACTCAAAACCTAAATATTTGCTGGCCTCAAGACTAAAAGGAAGATGTTGTGGTAGGTTTGGGTCTGTCAATTTTGCCCAGTATCCTACCGGCTAACTTCTCGTCGCCACCACAGAGAGCTGCCGCACCAGTGTCGTGCCTCTGTCCCCTCTCACCAGTAACCGCATGAAGAAGGTATTCATTAGTCAACCCAGAGAGAGACGGGCAAACAGACAGACATGGTGAGGGAGAACCGTCATATGAATGCAAGTAAAATTGATAGCAAAATACCACTGATCATGTTCCCCTTGAGGGTCCCAAAGTAAGAGAATATATTATTATTAATACATTTGGGAACAAAGATATCGGATTTATAATGCAAGATATTTTCGTGCTTGAGAGACAAAGCCTATAATATGTGAACCAAATAAGAAAATGCCTCACATTATACCCAATGGTATTTAAGTGCCAATAGGCTACTGAAGCTCATTATATCACGCGCAGGACTAATAAACCGGGAAGGAGGTAGTAAATATGACAAGCACAAACCATAACTAAGTAACTATTGCCCTGTTCAATCTAGCAAAAAAATATGTTACGATAATTAGATAATCAAATATTTAGTAGTAACACGAGCAACCTTATGCACAAATAGAAAAAGGAAGTGTCAAGATAACGGATGTATTTATCAGCAACAAACAAAAACTGTATATGCAAGGAAAAGGAAAGAAATGGCGAGATGGAGTAGATAGTACACTCAGCAAACAAAAAATATCTCGCCAAAAGAAACAAAATGAAATGGCCATTATTATCGGTCAGCAATCAAATAATGAAACACCTAACCTTCCAGAAATCCTAAATAGGATAAATAAAATCAGAAGTTGATGGCGATGCTAACCTGAGAAGAAAGTTCATATCACTGATGTCAATGCCAACGTCTCACATGTCAACTCATAGTCCTAATTAATCAGAAGTAGCAGACATGCCACAAATTGCCAGGTTTCTTTAGTTATCCTGTATTGATAATAAGACCATAGCCTGAAATATCAATAAAAAGATATGGCTTTGTTATGGAATAATCATCGGATAAAATATACTAAATGTGCTAATCTTAAGAACATACTGAATTCAAATAACATATCAAGGAATTCCAGAAAAAGGATAACAGAGTAACCAGTAATCTTACTCGCCAAATGCAGTTTTAGTCCAAATAATCTAAGAGCCTTTTATTTTTAGACCTAGCAAGCAGTTTATTTTGCTCGAGCTATGTAATACCATCTATAGCGCTGATTGTTCTAAAGAATCATTCGGTTGATTATAGTAATTCAAATTGCAGCGATCCTTTAGGTAAGCAAAAATGTTGATTTTTCAAGTGGAACAGTGCCAAAAAAGAGAAATAGCATCATAGCATCTGTGTTCTGTCAGACTGAACTCCTCTTAATTTTTTTGACATCATACCATAATCACTGTTGACCTACAGACATACCAAAAAATGCATTCATCTTTTTGATGGACACGAACAGAAGTACATATATAAACCATTAATCTTTTCCTTGAAGATAATCTAATGTACTGTATTCATGTTATTAGTAAAAAAAATTACGTAGATGAACTGGAGCTTCAGGGATGGGCGCATAGGGCTAGTGAATGGGCACATAGACTCACAGGTGTAACTCATATAGCTATCTGAGAGACTCGGCAAGCACAACGCGAAGAAAGAACCTCAATACCAAACAGCAGCGCAACCTGCAAAACAAACGCTAGTCAACAATTTGTAAACAACAAATGTAAGCACGAATAGATTGTCTGAGCCAATTACAGCAAACAACAACGATTTTACACCAAATTCGGTTCCATGGATTCCGTTGAAGCCAATAAATGGAAAACGAAAATAACATCAGGAATTCCAATAGATAATAGAACCCATGACAGAAATCGGGTGAAAAAATGCTTGGTAATCATGTAGAAGAACTGTGTAGAAATTGCTTGAGCACTATGTAGAAACCGTAGAAACAATATTGTACCATATACTCCGTGCACAGCAGAGAAGAAAACTGGAACAACCATATAAATAGAGGGTGCACGGAAGTACCAGATCAAAGCCATTGCTGCAAGGAATCACAGACATTTGATGATCACACGGATGAGTCGAAGAATATAAAAATTAAGAAAAATAAACAAAAAACACAGGTGTATCTTATGGACTAATGCCACAGTACCATCAAAAAGGCAGAAAAAATTAGAGAAAAAATGAATATATATCTCTGCAAGGGAAAATCATATAAATGTCCACTTAGTCAAATATAATTTCGAGACTACTATTGCAAGATTAGTGGGATTTTTTCTTTGCTTTGGCTGTACCAAAATAAACCAAACACAAATAATGTAAGTTTTTGCACTGGCCAGTCAAGGGACTGTACACTTATAAATGCAGGGGATTCTATGCAGCACTGCTTAAATAGCATCCATGCCTAATTGTAACTATCATATTAGGATATGATCCTGTCAAGTAAAACACTGCATAGATTATAAATGATAAATGATGCAAGTGAAAGAAATCCCACAAGACAGGATTCTCCTGACCTAGGTCGCCAATCCCGTGGTATACATGTTCTTATAATTTAAAACATCAAGGCCTATTGCATTGATTGTTTCCTCACATAAGCATACTTTCTTATACAAACAGAATGCATCACAGATATCTGAAAAAATATCCTAATATAACGATAAATTGCAGCAACTTCAGGAAGAAAATATAACAATAAATTTCATAATAGGTATGAAGGCACCGACTGGAAAAAAGAAGCACACAACTTGCATGACAGGCCATAGAATGTAAGTAAATGGTACCTATGCTACTTGACTTATAATCAAGAAAAATATGAACTGTAAAATAAGACTGAGGTGTTGAAGAACAGAAGCATGGCCTCACCTACAAATTTTCATCAAGCTATCCACGATCTGCCAAGAAGTAGGGCTGTTCTAGTCAGTTTAGGGGATCACTGGCTCATTTGACCACAAGTTCATCTCTTCAATAAATACAGCAAAGCTCATCTAGCTGACAATGTCAGAAGCACAATCCTGCAGAACATGGATGTTATCAGCAAGCTGCAGATAGATTTTTCTTCTGCTTTTCAACACAAAAAAGGAATAATGCTGGAAAGAGGCACTAACAGTAGGGCTATTTCCGTTTGGCAACTCAGAGCCGTGTACTTCTATACTGCCAGCAGTTCCCTCTTTTCCTTCCATCTCCTTCATCGACTGGTCAGCTGTTGATTTTGTTGACCGTGTTTTTGCCAATCAGTGGTATATACTTTTATGAACACCTTCACTCAAAATAATCAGAAGATTCCAATAGTAGCACAAAGTAGATATAACCAGTCCAACAAAAAATGCCCGGGTCACATTGCTTTCTAGGATCCAGAACTGCACAACGGTTTCATCCATTAATGACTTATTTATACATTGCACAAATAAAAAAATAAACATCATGGTGTATGCAAATCCAACGAATCCACCTTACTACTGAGCTTCCTAAGTGAGCTCACATGTACACTAAGAATGTTCATTGAGTATTAGGATAAAGTATACATGTTTATTTCAAGGAGCACATATGACAATTCATATCAGCCTACAACTTGGATGGTTGGGATACTGTAATATACCACCTGTGTTTCTTTCTAAAATTATGGATTATGCACAAGTGTTAGCTGCAACACAGACTGCAGGCTGTGCACTACCATCAACATATTAATATTCCCCAAAAGCATAAATGGTGTATTATTAGAGAACACAGAAATCCATAAGTACCTTGATATCCATTCAATTTCAGCTCCGAGCTGCTTCAATAGTTCCCTTTCTGTGAACATCATATACAACCATTACAAGAACAAATCAAAGGAGTCAGTGAGGTAGTAGGCTTGATTCCCCGAGCACACATCCAACGAGTACTCCGTCTTTGTGCGCCCTCCTCGTCACCAACCCCGTTTCACCGTTGATAACCTGCAACATAACCCCCAAATAAACAGTTACATGTCTTCTACACATATCATCAAACATGTTACATACATAGATTTCCCTACATCAGAGGACACACAAAGAGAGAGAGGAACATGGAAGAAGGGGTGGAGGAGGGCAGTGTGGTATGGATGCTGCAGCCTAGCTCAAGCTGTGACGGCCGCCTTCCATGAAGGAGATGAGCCGGGAAAGGGTCGAGCAGACTGCCACTGTCATGGCAGTCCTGCCTCTTCTCGCGTGGTGTTGCCGCGGCCGTCCATGTGCATCCCGCCGGCATGGACAAGCAGGTGAGATGGAGGGGGAAGAGGGCAAGATGTTGGGTGGCACCAAGGAGGCGACCTGGGAGGAGGGAGGGGCTTGGGAGGTGAGGGAAAAGAGGTCGAGCGAGCACGAGCAGCGACGGAACGGGAGGGATCTGGGGGAAGAGGGAAAAAGGGATTGGGGACGAACCATGGGAGCGGACTGGGGGAGAAAGCGGGCGGCGCGATGGGAGGAGACGGGAGAGGCGGCCCCTGCCCTGTTCGTCATCTTCCCCGTGTGGTCCTCCAGGTCGAGAGGATGCGGGAAGAGGAGAAATTGGGCGTAGGAGGAGGAGGACGTGGAGCGCCACTGCGCTGATGCGAAGGAGGAGGCGGCGCCAGCGGAGGCTGAGCGGCGGCGGCGCAAGCGGCGGCTAAGCGGCGGCGGCTTGCGGAGGAGAGGAACGGGGATGGGAGGGGATTGGAGGGCTGGGCACGGGAGGGCAGCAACGTGGGGATTGGCTGGGCTCTCCTCTCGCAGGATTGGCTGCGCGGCCTGTCGTCTCGCTGGATTGTCTATCCAACCCACACAAAAACCACCCAACCAACTGACAGCGTGGACCATTCAGAAGAAGGGCCCGCATGCAGTGGCAGGCGGGTAGAACCTCGCCGTTTCATGTCTTGATCTAGTGGGCAGTTAATTTTTTTACCTAAAATAGACGGCTGAGATGCTTCAGCTAACAACATCCTGTGGCCCAGAATCGCAAATCTCTGTGAAGCCCCCATGGGGGGGCAGCTATTATACCTTCAGATTCCCGGTCGCTTGATTTGAACGCGAGATCTATCCATCGCTCCAGTTCGTTGTCCTAAGGTTCGCTCGTCATGTTCTCTTCTGATAACTCCCTCTCTCTGCACCGTGAAGCCCTGCCCTGCTACGTTCACAATGAGCAGTTGTGTTCAGGAACTACAGAACTGTCTTCCAAGTATTTATGGGCTATGCTTCAATAGGTGAACGGTCCCCCGCGTCGCTCCGCAGCCTCGGGTGCAGAAATACTAGATCCCCTCGGCCCTCCCCTTCCAGTCTCCTCCCTCGCTACCGCCGGGGTCTCGCCACCGGGCAAAGCCCGTGCAACGGAGGGCGGCGGCGGGTCCATTCTCGCGGCCGTGGGGCGGTAGCGGCGCGGTGTCCGGGTGCCCTGTGGTTGGTCGGCGTGATGCGGGTGGCCATGGCAGTGGCTCCGGCTGTCTCGGCGGCTCCTCGGTTTTTGTTGTAACTCAATATGTAGCAAATTTGTTCTTGCTTAACAAAATTTTCATAGCCAAAAAACATGTGTTTTTTTGTTGTAATAGTTTTTGATTTTTATTGTAATTTGCTGCCGATTTTTGTTGTAAACCAACATGTACGAAAATAGTTGTTATTTAACCATATTCTATAACATTACTTTTTAAAATTTTGTTGTGAAGATTTTGTTGTAATACTATATATTTTTTGTAAGCTGAGTGAGAGTTTTTGTTGTAATACTCAACTATCATAGGGGTGGCATTTTTGTTGTAAATATTGAGAAGGTCGGGCCTAGCGAGACGTACCTTTTCAGTTTAATTGGTGAAGGGAAGGACTGCGGGTTGAGTTTCTAAAAATTAAGGGGTAAAACATAAAACTCACATTACGATTGATTCTGTACGTTGGATCGCGATCGGAGGGTGCAGAGGACGACCGATTTTTGGCTGGTTGTCAGCCGACCGACGCTGAGCGTTGCCCCTTCCAAATCCATCGATCCAGGTTCTGGTTGGATCGATTGCCGCCATGAAAGTGAGTACTCGCACTTGATGGAATTGGGATTCCTTTTCCGATTTCAGTTGTGGCTCTTGATTGTAATTGGTCCCTTTTTCCTGATTTTGTTACGGCTGCAAAAGGTTGTGCTGAAGCTGGACCTGCACGACAACAAGCACAAGCAGAAGGCCATCAAGGCCGTCTCCACTCTCCACGGTACTCCTCTGCTTCTTCCGTTCCATTTTCATCACAGCGCACCATTCATCCACATCTGAACTTGCTGCCCCCTCTCCCCCTCCCCTCCCTCGCCGCCGCCAGGGGGCACGGTCTGGCAAAGGCCGGCCGGCGGTGGCGGCGGCGACGGGGATTCTTCGTCATCTCGCGCGAGGAGGTCGGGCGTGGGTCGTCTTCCTCGGGCCGGAGCGCGGCCCTTTCGTCGGGGACCTCAATGGCGGCCCCTGGCCTTGGCTCGGTGACGCCATGACGGACGACGAGGTGGTGGAGTGCCCTGCCGGCGGTGGAGGGAGGGGTGGGGGCGAGCTGCAAGGGGAAACCCTAGGTCCCCTTCTCCTCGCCTCTCGGCGGCCAGCGGTGGAGGGCTGGCTTTCGGCTGCGGCGGTGCGTAGGCGTGTGCGGTGTCTTCGGACTACGCGATCTGCTTGGTGTCTCCGGTGGCAACCATGGCCAACCTGGGATGGTCGCCGGCATGGGGGCCCGATCTGAATAAAGGCGGCGGTCCTAGGGTCTCTCTTGAGCGATGATGAAGACCTGCCGGAGGCCTGCCCTTCATGATCTGGCCGGAGTGTTGAGTTCCGGAAGGCGCCACCGGCGAATGTAACAGTGCTTCTATTGCCTGGAGTTTGCTGGATCGGTGGTATTCGGTCGTGCGCGCCCATGCTTTTATTCCGACCGTTTGGTTTTGGAGGGTGCTGCGCGAAGCTCTTTTCTGTGTTGACACCAAGTGACAGCTGATCCATGGTGAAGTCAGAAGAAGAGAATATCATGAGGGCCAGATTTGGAGGACTAGCTAATGGAGGTTCAAGTCTTTGCGCTGTTGAGGGGCTTGCTTGGTGTTCCGGACTTCGCAACAGTGGTATGAAAGTGGGGGCGGTAGCACATGTGAAGTTCGGAGTCTTACCTCTCAGGGTGAAAACCCAAGGTCTGGCCTTAACTGGTTGTGCCTGGCAATGTCCTTGTTGAAGGCATTGTTTTGGGAGCGGATACTATCTTCAGGGTGAAAACCTAAGATCTTTGATCGGGCGACGACGGCGCTGGTGCACTGTTCCCTTCTTGGAGGCGTTGCTTTTGAAGAGTCTGAATTTCATGTGTTGTCTTGGTGGTGGATGTATTACTGTTGCTAGGGCTGGGATACTGTAGCGAGACTTTTATTTCTTAGTTTTCTTTTTCTCTTTTTTGGCTGTGTGTATCCGTAATGTTATTAGGACATTGCGTTGTTGCAGAGGCTGGGTGTAATTGGTATCTTCTGATATTAATATATTCCCTTTATCGAAAAAGTGACGAAAACAACTGTCACTTCCTCAGGTATCGACCAGATCGCCGTGGACATGAAGGAGGCAGAAGATGACCGTGGTCGGCACCGTGGACCCGGTCGACATCGTGGAGAAGTTGCACGGCAAGCTCTTCCCCACGGTGAAAATCGTCTCCATCGGCCCGGCCAAGGAGGAGAAAAAGGATGAAAAGAAGGAAGGCGGCGACAAGAAGGACCCGAGCAAGGAGGTGGTGTACCCGCCGTACTGGTTCCTGTCGCCGCCGCACCACCCGCACCCGTACTACTTCGTCGGCAGCGCCGAGGAGGACCCCAACTCCTACGTCATCTGCTGATCGACGCGCGCCGCGGAGGCAGCAGATTCCGCTGTACATTTTCTGTATCTATATCTACTAGTTAACGGTACATGCTTCGCATGTTGAGATAAATGCCTGATATTTAGTGATTTTTAAACTTATTTTTTAAGCAAGATGCATACATTAACACACACATCCCCGAGTGCTTTATGTTAACACATGCCTAGATATGATAATCTTTGAGTTTCTTGTTAAAGTAAACGTGTATAAATATTACTTCCACCATTTCAAAATGATTTAATTGTTGGGACTGTCGGAAGTCAAACAACTTTAAGTTCATCCGAGTTTATAGAAAAATATATCGACGTCTAGAACAGCAATTTAGTTTCATTAGATTTGTTGTGAACTATATTTAGTACTATAGATTTTTCAAGAACACGCGTGAGCATCCCGTGTCTTCATTCATTAAGATAGGAGATAGTTGTACAACAATTTACAAAGACAAAGAAGCAGGCCAGGCCAGGCGCTATCGTTCGCCGGCGATCCACTAAACCCTGAACAAGAAGATCTACGTTATGCCTCTCTGGTCTCCGCTGCCACATAATTTAGCTTGTTTCCACACATGGAACTCGGCTTTGATCCTCCTAACTAGCTCGGCTGGCAGCAGGGCCACCTTGTCAAACACCCTGGAGTTTCGTTCGAGCCACAACTCCCTCGCGATCAGAACCACCATCGTGTTCATCTCCTTTCTATGTTGTTTGGGCGTTGCGTTGGATAGTGCCGGCCACCAGGTTCCTAAGCAGGCCTCCGCGCTCGGTGTATGTCTGTGCATTCTCAGGGGAAGGAGCAGATGGTACCAGACCTCCCTGGAGAACGAACACTGCAGCGTGAGGTGTTCGACTGTTTCATCCTCCTGGCAGCAGAGCACGCATTGTGGTGGGTGCTGCAGACCACGCCGCGCGAGTCTGTCCGCTGTCCAAAGCCTGTCTTTCAGTGCCAGCCACATATGGAGTTTATGCTTCAGAGGCGCGCCGGTCGCCCATAGTTCTCTAGCTCCCGGCATCTCCGTCCTACCGATGAAGAACATGTCGTACGCTGACTTTGCTGAATATGACGCGCTAGCTGTAAGTCTCCAGGTGACAACATCAGGGGTGCCCTCGGTGATTTGCACGCCATTCACTGCCTCCCACAAAGCCATGTACTCCACAAGTGCCTGCACTGACGGTGTACCTTTTATCATACCAACCCAAAGTGTTGTCCGGCAGGGCTTCCGCCACTTTGACTCTTAGACTCGCTGGCTTCACATGCTTCATGATGTTTGATGCGATCTGTCCGGCGCTGCGATTCTGAATCCATTGATCCACCCAGAATTTGAGGCGCTTCCCATCCCCCAACTCGCACGATGTTGCAGCTCTGAAGAGATCCTCCGCATGCTCAGGTAGTACGTGCGAACTGCAGCCCCTTCCAGGGCTTATCCTGCTCTTCCATCTCGAACCATCTCCATCTTGTTCTCAGAGCCAAGTTTAGGAGCCTCAAATTCTTCACCCCCAAACCGCCAAGGACCTTTGGCGAGCAGATCGTGTCCCAGGCTACGACGCACTGCCCTATCCTTGCTTCTGTTGATGCCGACCAGAAGAAGCCGCGTAGTAATTTGTTCAGTCAATTGAAGAACCAGGGGGGTAGGTCCAAAGACAGCAGATGATAGATTGGGGTCGCAATGAGCGTTGAATCCACTAGCACCAATCTTCCACTCCTTTCAAGCAGTGCCGCTTTCCATGTTGGCACATGTGCTGCCACTTTGTCGACCAGTGGTTGCAAGTCCCTTTTGGATAATCTGACGAGCGAGAGAGGAAGGCCTATGCTCCGGTGGATCTGGAAGATCTACCAGAATGAGGAGGGTCTATGGGCGGATCTCCTCCGGGCCAAGTATCTTGGCGATCATGACTTCTTCTCCAAGGAAGTGCCGGTGAGGGGGTCACAATTCTGGAATGCCATTCAGAAAATTAAGTGGCACTTCAAGCTGGGGGCGAAGCACTCGGTTCACAACGGAAAGTGGACCTACTTCTGGAAGGATTGGTGGGTGGGGCCGGGGCCCCTGCGCGCCCGCTATCCTCGCCTGTTTAGTTGCTGCACCCACCCGGATGTTACGGTGCATGCGACCAGGGTGTTAGGTGGGATACCTGGTGAATGGTGCATCCAGTTCCGACGTCAGTTTAGTCTTGCGGAGTCCGTGGAGTGGGATAACCTGTGCAGGGAAGTACAGGCCCTACCGGTGGACGAGCATAATGACAGGGTGTCGTGGGCGCTCGAGAATTCTGGGACCTTCTCGACTAGGTCCGTCTACCACGGCCTCATGCAGGGGGCGGCTGTCACACATTTCAAGGAGGTCTGGCGGACTAGGGTACCTCCTAAGATCAAGATTTTCATGTGGCAGCTGATCAGAGGGAATCTCCCGTCTTGCGAGCAGGTGGCCAAGAGGATGGGACCCTCCGACAGCCACTGTGCGTTGTGTGGAGAGATTGAGGACTGTAATCACATCTTCTTCACCTGCCACATGGCGAGATTCATGTGGGCTGGAGTTAGGGAACTCCTTCATTGCGATTGGAACCTGGCAGGGGCTGGGGACTTCATTGCACTTGCGCAGGGTCTGGCAGGCCCCCTTCGTAGATTAGTTTGGTTCACTTTTGCTACCCTCAGCTGGTCTCTCTGGAATATTAGGAATAAACTAACTATCGAAGGGAAGATGATCGGTAACCCGGCTGATGCTTTCTATCATATGCTTATCCACATGCAGTCATGGAGGGTTCTGGTCAGACGGAGGGACAGGGCGCTGCTGGACGTGGCACGGGACGAGCTCAGGAGGCTACATGCGAGGGCTAGGGCTGCAGATTAGTCTTTCATTCGACCCGCTTCAGGGCGTTGTATCGATACCGCTATGCTAGGGCCTTCTCATGTGGTGTTTGCTAGGGGGCGATGTACTCTTGATCTCGGATCGAGTCGTGAGTGTGTGTTATGGTGTTTCAAACTTGTATCGTGACTCTGTATGGTGTTGGTAGCTTTATATATAAAGCTGGGCCATGAGGCCTTCTATTTATAGAGAGGAAGGCCTAAGTATTGCACCGGGAATTGCTTAATCGGGCACTCCAGTATATTCACCAATTGCTACAGATCCACTCCATCACACCTGATCGGCGACGCCGAGCTCTTGGCGAGGTTGCAGCGCAGCCCGGATGCTTCACCAAAACTATGCAGTATTTGTCGCGCAGCATCCGCCTCCGCCGGGCGGGTTTGATCAACAGAACCACATCATCAGCGAACAGGGACAGCCGATGTCTGATCCCACTTCGAGCAAAGGGGGAGAAAAGGCCATTCTCCTCCGCAAACTTGATCACTGCGTTGAACACATCCATCATTAGTATAAACAGGGTGGGAGAGATTGGATCACCCTGTCGGAGCCCCTTCGCATGCCAGAACCTCGCACCCGCGCTGCCATTGATGAGAACTCTGGTGTTAGCGGTCGATAGCAGCGTCGCCAAACGTGCGATCCACTTGGGTCCAAAACCCCTATGCCTCAGAATTTGAGCAAGGAACGGCCAAGAGACGGAGTAGAAAGCCTTTGCCATGTCAAGCTTGAGCATAAGTCCGGGGGTTTTCCACCGATGCAGGCTTCTAATAGAGTGTTGAACCATGAAGAAGTTGTCTTGAATCGTTCTTCCCTTGACGAACGCGCTTTGATTGGTGTCAACCAGATGCGGCAGCGGTCCGGCAAGGCGAAGTGCCATTGCCTTCGCAACAATCTTGGCTATACTCTGGATCAAACTCACCGGTCTGTAGTCCCCGACGCAGATCGCACCTTCCTTCTTCGGCAACAGCACGATGTAAGCATCGTTCAGGCGCGCAAACCCTCTACCATCCCCTGAGTCGAAGCATGCGATAGCGCGCATCACTGCTTCCTTGACTGTCGACCAACATGACTGAAAGAAACACATCGTGAAGCTGTCTGGCCCTGGCTCTTTGTCTGGCGGCAGCACCCTGATGGCCGCCCAGATTTCCTCTTCCGAGAATGTCAATTCCAGTGCCGTCGCATCCACTGCCGGTCTAGGGCGCCCAGATTTAGTGTGAATTCCCTCCCGACCGGCTCGCCCAACAGTTCTGTATAATGCTCTGTGGCCATCACCTCCATCTCCTTTTGCCCATATACAGTCACGTCCGCCTTGCGCAATCTGAAGATGTGATTGCGCCTCCTGCGAGTGCTAGCATGAATATGGAAAAAAGCGGTGTTTGCATCGCCCTCCTGTAGTCACGCAATTCTTGATCTCTGTCGGGCAATAGTTCTTTCCAGCGACGCCAAACCTAGGACCCTTTACTTCAGTTGCCCTCTCAACCAGTGCTCATCATCCATAAGCTGCCTTCTGTCCATGGCTTTATCTAATTGGAAAATCACTTCGTTGGCCAGCAGAATATGCTCCTTCACGTTTCCAATGCATCGCTGGCTCCATCTCGTGAGCACCCGTGCTGTCGCCTTAAGCCAGCACTGTAGGTCCAGGAAGGGGTCTTGCTTCTGCTCTTCCTCGAACCATGCCACTGCCACTGCTTCTCTGTACCCACTGATTTTTGGCCAGAAGGATTGGAAGTGGAACCTTGATTTCCTGTGCATCGAGACATTGGTAGACATCATAATCGGGCAGTGGTCGGACATCGAAGATGAGAGCGCTTGTAGCAAGCATTCGGGGTGATTGGCATCCCAGCCCACTGTGCAAAACCAACTGTCCAGCTTCTCCATCGTTGGCACCCTTCTCTCATTGATCCATGTGTATCGCCTTCTAACCAGTGCTTGCTCTTTCAATTCCAAGTCATTAAGCAGCCGCCTGAACCGGCCCATCATTCGCCTATTCAGCATTGCATTATTCTTGTCCGCTGCATCCAAGATCGGATTGAAATCTCCAGCCACCGCCCAGCAATATGATCTCATGGTCATAAGGACTAGGTAACTATGTATCGAAAGCTTATAGCAAATAACTTAATGACGAGATCTTATGCTACGCTTAATTGGGTGTGTCCATTACATCATTCATATAATGATATAACCTTGTTATTAATAACATCCAATGTTCATGATTATGAAACTAATCATCCATTAATCAACAAGCTAGTTAAGAGGCATACTAGGGACTCTTTGTTGTTTACATATCACACATGTACTAATGTTTCGGTTAATACAATTATAGCATGATATATAAACATTTATCATAAACATAAAGATATAAATAATAACCACTTTATTATTGCCTCTAGGGCATATCTCCTTCAGTCTCCCACTTGCACTAGAGTCAATAATCTAGTTTACATTTGTAAAGATATAACACCTTGGCCTTATGGTGCTTTATCATGTATTGCTCACGAGAGAGGTTTTTAGTCAACGGATCTGACATGCTCAGAAACGTATGTATTTTGTAATTCATTTGCGTCTCAACGCATCACTCATTTCCAAATGAGTCGGCATTTAAATATGTTTGGTCTTCTGGTGGAACCTTAATTCCGCGGTCTGAAATATGTCACTAATATTGTCACACACAATATAGCTTCAAAGTTCTGACTCTGTCGGAACTACACCAAATTCTCAAAGAACCTCTTGACTTAACATCCTTTGTCATTGTCAAAACAATGACATACTCTGCCTTCTTTTGTAGAATCCGTCACAATATTTAGAACTCTTCTAAATCTAGCATAGACAACTTCTAGCTCATTGTGCTATCTTTTAAACAACACTTAGTCTAATTTGAGATTGAAATTATATTTTATATGTGACAAAAACAATATTGGTGTAACACCTTACAGCAATTTGTTTGTCATTTCTTCATACAAATATATATATATATATCCTTAGTTCTTCTAAAGTACTCAAGGATATTCTTACTGTCTCCCAATGATCATCATATGAATCATTCTGGTAAATGCTCATAACACTTTATAGCATATGATATCTGATTGTGTACATATTATTCGTGATCTATAATCACTCATGTGTTTTTACTCATTGAGTGTCAGATACACTTAAGTCTTGTTAAAACTTTAACATGACAAGAATATTTTCTTAATATTTCTATATTGAACTATTTCAATATCTATTCTATGTACTTTGACTTAAACTTATTTATGTGTTTCAATCTATCTTCATAGATTTTGACACTAAATTTGTTTCAGTCCATATCCTTTCATTGAAATTAATTTCTCAATGAAACTTTTTAATCAAGTATATAATTACATCATTTATAACCAACTATATGTCACCTACATAAAGTATTATAAATATGTCTTAGCGCTCCCACTTAATTTCTTGCAAATGCAAGCCTCTTCTTCATCTCTTGATGAAATCAAAAACTCTTTGACTATTTCATCTGGTGAAGATTCCAACTCCGCGATACTTACTTCATCCAATTGAAGTTCGTATACCTATCTAGTATTCCACGAACCAGCAAAACTCTTGGTTGTATCTTGTATACACCTTTAATACATACTTCTTATAAGTAATGTATTTTGCCATCCTACTAGCATATCTCATAAAAGAAATATGTAGTGATTACTAGAATAATCCACATAGACTATAAGCATTGCTACGGAAGATCTAATCTTATCGTAGTCAACTCTTTGAACTTTGTCGTAAACAATTTTTCGACAAGTCGAGCTTCTTCAAAGATATTTCATCCAAGTCTATAGATCCATTTACTTTCAAAAAGTATTCATCTATTATGGATTTCATGGCGCATGGCCATTTTAACGGAGTCAGGGCCCATCATAACTTCTTTGTTTGTAGTTGGTTTATCATTGTTCAAAATCAATCCTTTGTCCACAAATCATTTATTTGATCACAAAGTAAACCATACCTACAAGGTTCAATATGTACTTCGATCTCCATGGCTAAAACACTTTGTATTCATGGGAGCCATGATCGTTGTGGCCGCTTCCGAAACCAATTCCGATGCTGCGCTACTCTGATCATTATGCTCAGGTTCATAAACCTTATCAAATTATATTGTCCTCCCACTCAAATACTTCACTAGAAACAATTTCTCGAAATAAGAAACATTGACAAACACTTTTGTCTTTGTCTTGTGGGAAGAATTCCCAATTAAATCTCTGGGATAACCAACAAAGACATTCATCCGATTTTGGTTGTAAACTCTTAGACCAAAATTTAAAGAAAAGACTATTAGGGTTTATACCCATGTCATAACTTGTATGATGTCATTTCATCGGATCATGATGATGCTCTATTCAGTGTAAAAGCGGTAGTCACTAAAGCATAATCCACAAAAATATAATGGCATCAATATTTTATCTCATCATTGATCCAACAAGGTTTGGATACATATCTCGGATACTATATCATCATTATGATACTCCAAGAAATGTGAGTTGTAGAACAATTTCATAACTCTCTTAGATGTTCGCTAAAAAACTCGTAATTCAAATATTTCCACCATGATCCAATCATAGATATTTGACTTTTCTATTACGATGATTTCCACTTCATGCTGAAATTTATTTGAATCCTATTCAAATGTTTCAAACTTTTCCTTATTGAATATATCCACATATATACTCAATTCATTGTTGAAAGTTTTCATGAAGTAGAAGAATCTCCCGCACACAACTATGCCCAGCGAACCACATACATCATCATGTATTTTTCCACTAAGTTAGTTGCCCGTTCAACTTTTGGCCTATGAACGGTATTTTAATCATTCTCTTTAGAAAAGATTTACAAGCGCCAAATGATTCAAAAATCAAATGACTCCAAAAATCCATTTGCATGGAGTTCCTTCATGCGTTCCTTTCTAACATGACCTAAATGGCGGTTCCACAAATAAGTGGAATTCAAATCATTTGCCTTATGGCATTTTAGCATCAGTGTTATGTATGTGTGTTTCACCATTAAGATTTATAATAACTTATCCATCGTATATGGAGTAATGTCATAATTTGAACAACTCATTGTTTTCATTTGACCAGAGCAAAATAACAATTATTAAGTTCTTTATTATAAATTCTAAGGGCTAGATAGAATGCTAACGACGAACATAATAACACTTTATTTTGTTCCAGTCGTGCATTCCTATCATATTCCTTGTCAGTCACTTAGGCCATTGTATTCTTGTATTGCGTTGTTTTGTATGACACTTCATACCAACCAATATAGTACTAATACCCAAGAATTTCATATTGTGACCTAACTAGGAATACAACCATAACATGTATATCATTTATATACACCTGAGCTAGACTTTCTAGTCTTTTCTTTCTTTCTGCCAAAATATCTTTTGCAGTTTCTCTTTTAGCTTTCCTCATTATTCAGAAAAAACACTTCAACATTAATAACTTCTAGGTTTGTTGGTCAAATACCAATAACCTTGAGGTTCTTACTTTGAAGTCGATCATCATATGACAAGTGTTCCAGTTTTCACTATTAGTAACTTTGTAATATGATGAACAATTTCACTCATAATTTTATCCATCAATTCATGACAACTTTCTGAGACCATGTCTGTACATGCTAGGCTCGTAAAGTTTTAACCTTGATATTTGCATGTGCAAATCTAGCTTGCACTCGTTGTATGCACACGTAGAATCTATCACACCCGATCATCACGTGATGCTTCGAAACTACGAGTCTTAGCAACGGTGCATATTAAGGATGGTCACTTCATGGATATGCGAATATTCTTAGTGCCCCAATAGTTGGAGGATTGTGACGCCTTGCGTCTTCAACCTTCGTACATTCCCATAAAACTTATGAGTTCATGTAGTCTCACCAAATTATATTCTATCATCTTGCAATAAGGTCTTAGATATCACATATATCTCATACCTTGATTATTTCTGAAAACTAAATTTTCAGCTCCTTACTTTTCAAACAAATTTGAACTTCAAGTTTTACGGAGACAAGATAACTTTAGGTACTAATGGAAACCTTAGCACTTTGAATCAACAATGTGAGGTTTACTAAAAGTTTGCAATAGGACTTAATCAATTCTTGATTCTTTAACAATACGGTACCAATCCGTAAAGTTTCTTGTCAGATTTTAACAGTATTTCTATCTCAATTACAAGACTAGCGCATAGTAGTAAACGGATGCCAATACTACAAAATTAATTCAAAATACTACTCAGACTATGTTTATGATAATTAGTTCATGTTTTAATCTAATTACTAATGAACTCCCACTTAATACAACATCCCTCATAGTTGTTAAGTGGTACACGATCCAAATTCACTACACCAAAAACCGATCATCACGTGAGATGATGTAGCTTCAATGGTGAACATCAACATGTTGATCATATCATCCATATGACTCGTGTTCAACCTTTCGGTTTCCGTTGTCCCGAGGCCATGTCTGTACATGCTAGGCTCGTCAAGCAAACCCAAGTATTCCGCGTGTGCAACATGGCTTACACCCGTTGTATGTGAATCGTTGAATCTATCACATCCGATCATCACGAGATGCTTCGAAACGACGAACTGTTACAACGGTGCATACGAGGGGAGAACACTTTATTATCTTGATATTAATGTGAGGGATCATCTTATAATGCTACCGTCGCGATCTAAGAAAAATAAGATGCATAAAAGGATTAACATCACATGCAGTTCATATGTGATATGATATGGCCCTTTTGTCTTTGCGCCTTTGATCTTCATCTCCAAAGCACGGACATGATCTCCATCATCTTCGGGCATGATCTCCATCATCGTTGGCGTAGCGTCAAGGTTCATGGCGCCGTCTTCATGGTTGTTCACCTCATGTAGCAACTATTACAACTACTTTGAAATACTACTCAACATGAAATTTAAAGACAACCATAAGGCTCCTGCCGGTTGCCACTATACAATAATGATCATCTCATACATATTCATCATCACATTATGGCCATATCACATCACCAAACCCTGCAAAAACAAGTTAGACGTCTCTAATTTGGTTTGCATATTTTACGTGGTGTAGGGTTTTCGAGAGAGATCTAATCTACCTACGAACATGGACCACAACGTTGATACTAATGTTGTCAATAGAAGAGTAAATTGAATCTTCACTATAGTAGGAGAGACAGACACCCGCAAAGCCTCTTATGCAATACAAGTTGCATGTCGAACGAGGAACAAGTCTCATGAACGCGGTCATGTAAAGTTAGTCCGGTCCGCTTCATCCCACTATGCCACAAAGATGCAAAGTACTCAAACTAAAGATAACAAGAGCATCAACGCCCACAAAAACATTGTGTTCTACTCGTGCAACCATCTATGCATAGACACGGCTCTGATACCACTGTAGGATAACGTTGCATAGAAAACAAAAAATTTCCTACGGCGAACACGCAATCCAAGCCAAGATGCAATCTAGAAGACGGTAGCAACGAGGGGGTATCGAGTCTCACCCTTGAAGAGATTCCAAAGCCTACAAGAGGAGGCTCTTGTTGCTGCGGTAGACGATCACTTGCCGCTTGCAAAAGCGCGTAGAAGATCTTGATCACAATCGGTTCCGGCGCCACGAACGGGCAGCACCTCCGTACTCAGTCACACGTTCGGTTGTTGATGAAGACGACGTCCACCTCCCCGTTCCAGCGGGCAGCGGAAGTAGTAGCTCCTCTTGAATCCGACAGCACGACGGCGTGGTGTCGGTGGCGGTGAAGAAGTCCGGCGGAGCTTCGCTAAGTTACGCGGGCAATATGGAGGAGAGGGGGGCGGCTAGGGTTTGGGAGGGGGTGGCCGGCCACTCAAGGGGGGCGGCCAGCTTGTGGTCTTGGGGTGGCCGGCCCCCTCCCTTGGCCCCTCATTATATAGGTGGATCCCCAAGTGTTGGTGTCCAAGTCTTCGAATAAGACCCGAACCAAAAACCTTCCATAAGAGGGGAAACCTAGCCCAACTAGGACTCCCACCAAAAGGTGGGATTTCCACCTCCCATGTGGGGGGGTGGCCGGCCCCCTATGGAGGAGTCCACTTGGGACTCCTCCCCATCTAGGGCTGGCCGGCCATGGAGGTGGAGTCCCATGTGGACTCCACCTTCCTTGGTGGTTTCTTCCGGACTTTTCTAGAACCTTCTAGAACCTTCCATAGAACCTTCCGCGACATTTTATTTCACATAAAATGACATCCTATATATGAATCTTATTCTCCGGACCATTCCGGAACTCCTCGTGATGTCCGGGATCTCATCCGGGACTCCGAACAAATATTCGAACTCCATTCCATATTCAAGTACTACCATTTCAACATCCAACTTTAAGTGTGTCACCCTACGGTTCGAGAACTATGCGGACATGGTTGAGTACTCACTCCGACCAATAACCAATAGCGGGATCTGGAGATCCATAATGGCTCCCACATATTCAACGATGACTTTAGTGATCGAATGAACCATTCACATATATTACCAATTCCCTTTGTCTCGCGATATTTTACTTGTCCGAGGTTTTGATCTTCGGTATCACTCTATACCTTGTTCAACCTCGTCTCCTGACAAGTACTCTTTACTCGTACCGTGGTATGTGGTCTCTTATGAACACATTCATATGCTTGCAAGACATTAGACGACATTCCACCGAGAGGGCCCAGAGTATATCTATCCGTCATCGGGATGGACAAATCCCACTGTTGATCCATATGCCTCAACTCATACTTTCCGGATACTTAATCCCACCTTTATAACCACCCATTTACGCAGTGGCGTTTGGTGTAATCAAAGTACCTTTCCGGTATAAGTGATTTATATGATCTCATGGTCATAAGGACTAGGTAACTATGTATCGAAAGCTTATAGCAAATAACTTAATGACGAGATCTTATGCTACGCTTAATTGGGTGTGTCCATTACATCATTCATATAATGATATAACCTTGTTATTAATAACATCCAATGTTCATGATTATGAAACTAATCATCCATTAATCAACAAGCTAGTTAAGAGGCATACTAGGGACTCTTTGTTGTTTACATATCACACATGTACTAATGTTTCGGTTAATACAATTATAGCATGATATATAAACATTTATCATAAACATAAAGATATAAATAATAACCACTTTATTATTGCCTCTAGGGCATATCTCCTTCACGAACAGGCCACGTTGGCCCATGCAGCGTACAGGGAACGTCCTCCTCCTCGCGACCACGCACGCGTTCAAGCGAAACAGAAATGGGGACGGGGCAGCCGGGGACTCACCGAGGCGGCGACGGTCGACGACGGAGCTCCGGTGGGCGGGGGCGGGTCGGGGCAGTGCAGGCGCGCGTCCAGGGGCAAGTCCAACAGCCCCTCTAGGTCAAGCAGGGGCTCCTCCATGCTGCAGCATGTGCAGCTCCTTCTCCGGTGAGTTCTTCGGTCGACGACAACGGCGGCTCCTGGTGGTCCTGGATGAAATGGAAGGGTGCATTAGGGCGGGCAGAGGGTGGCTAGTGAGATGGAAAAGTGGGGGAAGGAGGCAATCGTCTGGGGAGAGCCCCACTGGTTCGCCTCCTCACGGTGACCACGGGCGGGAGGTGCTCCTCCAATGAGCAGCGGCCAGAGAAGGTGTTGCAGCGCTCCTGGGTGAGAGGTGAGAGAGTGGTGGGGGTGAAGTAGGAGTGTTGTGAGGGAAGGGAGAGCGCAGGGGCAGGGCTCTTATAGCCGGAGGGGGTGCAATGGGCGGTGGCCGTGGCCAACGGGAGGGAGAGCGTGCGGTGGCAGTGGCCAATGGGGGCGCTCGTGCTGGCGTCTGGGCGAAGCGGGAGGGTGACGCAGGGACGCTGGCGTCAGCAGAGGGGCAGCAGTCGCGGGAAAAAGGGAGGGTGCAAGCGGGAGGTGGTTTTCACGAGCGAGTTGTTCCCCTGTTCGTCTTAGGGTTTGGGTGGTGTCATGTTTGGGCCATCGGCCTGGTGCGTTTTTAGGAGGGGGAGGGAGGGTCTAGGTGGGTTGGGGCCAGGGGACGGTGCACTGGTTTGTGCCAAGGATGTGGCCCGGCCCTGTAGAGAGGATGCCCTCCTAGCTAGCGTTTTGGGAGGGAAGGGTAAGAGAAAAAGGGAGAGAGTGGATGGTGAGTATGGCATGATCAAGGTTCTTGCAATGGCAAGGTTTGCAGCAATTTGTAGCCAAGAATAAAAGAGAAGAAAGTGGTGGTGATGGTGATGGTGTCCACTTGATTCATGAAGAGAAAATGGTAGGTAGATGAGGAGGTGGTGATAATTTTTGGGAGATTTCCAAATCCCTCAAGACATAAAGTCTAGATGTGATCATGGCTCAACACATAGCGATTTTGGCTAAATGCATGAAATGATGGGCTCACCATTTCAATATTAGGTAGAAAGAAATAAATAATCTCATAGTTTGGAATATTATGAGATGGGTGAAGAAAAAGGTATTAGACCCCATCCTCAAGGTTGTAGGTAGTTGGGTTGAGATACTACTTAACAAAAACCAAGGGGAGTTAGAGAGAAAAGAATATTAGGGTTCTAGATTAAGAGTGAACAATTTTTATTAGGTCTAGGTTGGGGATGCAAGGGAATGATTGGCTTCCTCTAATATCCCCTCCAAGGAGCAAGAAGAGAGTGGCATGCATGACTACCAAGGTCAAGGGGTGATGCTAGAGGTGGTTGTCAAAAATGATTTCTTGAGTAGTGTTGGAGGGCTTTGGGTGGATAATCTATTTGTTGGACAAATGATAATTTTCCAAGGTCATGACTAGGTGGAGTGGTGATCTTGAATGATAGATATGCGAGATGTATTATGGGTAATGACAGTACCATGGATATTTGATCATAGATCAAATAGTTCTAAAACTTTGTTGTAGTGTATATATGGCCTTTATTTGATTTGAATAAAAAAAATAAGAAAACTTACTTGAAATATTTGAGGAAAAGGAGAGAGAGGTTTTAGAAGAGTAGAATGATCCATTGAGGAACTAGAAATTATGGATCATCCCATTTTAGGATTTTAAGAAACTAAAATTTCCTACAAAGGCTTTCTCAAGATTTTGAAGTCACATAAAGTAAGGGTAAGCCATTTGGTAAATACTTTGTGTCAAAATAAAACAATGTCTTTTAGAAACTCTTTTGTGATACCATGATCAAAGGTGATCATAGTCAAATTTAAAAGAAGGGTTTTTGACAAAATCCTTTGAATTAAGATTTTTGAATTATAGAACAAAAAGAGGTTTGGTGATTTTTGTGAAATGCTTTCTCAAATGTTTTTGAAGGGAGGAGGTTAAGGTAATACAAGAGTGACCATAGCTTCACTATTTTTCTGGAGACTAGATATTGTGTGTTGAGGTATTTTATGGGAAAACACCAAGCATCGGGTTTAATGTATCAGAAGGTAAAGGAAAAGAATTTCCCACGGCCACATATGTGTTTTCCTAGATTGTTTTACCACTAGAGGTGTTGTTCTTTGAGGTAGCTCAAGACAAAATTCAACAAGCATATCAAGTCAATTCATCTACCAACAGATCAAAGCAATACATTCTATTAAACAGATTAAGGCAATTTCATCCTAATTAGTCTCTAGAAAAAGTTTTTGTTCCCCCTGATTTTTGTCCTCTGGACAACTATGCAAGGTTGCAAAAGTTGGGGTGTTACAGATCTTCCACCCTTAAAATAATCTCGTCCCGAGATTACTAAGTGTAGGACTAGGGAGGTTTTATAGTTTGACTTAAGTTAGACTCCATTTTTTTTGCAGACGTGTAGTTGTCAAGAATGTCGTAGCTTCAGCTTCAAAGAGATACGATGAGTTTCTACCGAGGGCAAGCTTCACGAAGAGGTTGACTTCTCTGTGCGGATGTTAGTTATTAAGGTTCCTAACATTCCTAGAGGGTCCACGATTCTTGTAGAGTTAGAGTATCCAAACAGTGCTTTTAGAAAGGTCGAAAGGTTTTAGAGTTAGCTCCAATTTTTAGTGGAAGACGAAGTCTTCCACCCTTAAGATTGTTCATCGGGGGTTCGGGAAAACTCATAGTTTCAGCCACGGGGTCTTGTCAGGTGCTTTTGAAGAAGTTTTCGATCTCTCGTCTTGAGTTAAAACATCTTCAGGGAGCGAGGTATAGTCCACAGCTTCAAGAGGCACTCACGGTGTTTACTAAACCATAGGACGCGCGGTAAGTTGTTAAGTTGATGAAACTCATTGGTTTCCATATGAAGCAGGAACTAAAGTCGCCGAAAATAGTCTTCAGCTTGAGGGTTGGTGCTAACCGAGACCAGTTGAGAAATGGGCGGCTAAACTACACCAAATTTTGAGTCTTGAGGTGTCTGCAGGCGCTTCTCTTGATGAGGCTCTTGCTCACTCAGCTTGTCAGATGGTGCACCAGGGTATGTTTTTAAGAAGATACCCTCAAGGTTAGGGTGATTATGCTCTAGGGTTAGATGAAATTTGCATGGCTTCATCTTCTCATAGGATGGCGGTCAATCTTGAAGGTACCGGCTTCTACTTCCTTGGTGTAGTAGAGACGCTTCAGTTGGTCTTGGAAGTAGTTAGCGTAGATAGGGGTCTAGGTTAGTTTTTATGATGGTTGAAAAACAACTGCTATCTAGGTTAGAGTTAGATCGAGATTTCTATTAACTTATCTAATTAACTAGCAGTTAGTATTTTATCCAGGGGGTAGATGAGAGTGAACATCTTGGGGAGGCTTCTTATGCTGGGGTATCACACTAAGAATGTTTTTCAGACCGAAAGACCAAGACAATCATACACAACAAACATATCAAAACACTCCAGGCAGCACACTTAGGGATCTACAAGCAATCATCAAACCAGATGTGGCACCTTAAGTACCCAGGCATGCCTAATACGCGAGGGTAGCTCAATCGTGACAATTGAGTTTGTCCTATCCATCCTATAGGTTTAGGGTTGGTCACTGATGTTGACGTCTTCACTTTGGTGATATTGACTTCAACAAGGACCCTTGAACTAGTGGGTGGTGACAAATGCCTGGTGTTGACTCGTCGATGTTGAGGTGGAGGCTAAAACTGCGTAGAACTTCTAGTCTCAACTTCCTGGGGATGTGAGGTCTTCGGAGGGGTAGCTATTGTGACGCCCCCGGAACCGGTACCATGAGGATTCCAGCGATCCTGCCGAAATCCGCACGATATCGATTCTGAGACGCCCTCCGACACGACGTGCGCGACGAATCACACACGTGATGCCAGAGGAATTACCACGAGCAGTAACATTACAACAGGTTTACAATAGAGCCCACAAGAAACATATATTACAACAACGACTCCAACAAGTCAAGATACAATTATACAACACAAAGATTCAAAACATACAGAAGATCGAATACATCCGAGTACGGACAAGATACAAATTGGACTAAGAGTCCTGAAGATAAACGATGGCGTCCATAACCCTGCCCAGGCCAAGCCGGAAGGGTAACCTTGCTAGCGTCGTCTTCATCGAACATATCTTCATACCTGCCCGGTTGTGTCCCAAAGCAGCAATAAGTACGGGTTCGTACTTAGCAAGACTTCAAGACGTATAAGCATTCGTCAACCAGTCGTCCTTTGTACTTGAGGCACGCAGGGGACTTAGAGGACGCAAGAGGGACGTCATAGATAATATGGTGGGGTTAAGTGGCAGCGCGCAAGCACTAAAAACCTATAGAGACACTCTACAACATTCGTCTATCAGAGAAGGTGAGAGAGCGCATAAACTAACAGTTCTATACTCTGCAAACAAAACCCAGCCGATGCGATCCCCCTTCGCAAAGAGGTACTAGCAAAGGCACTCACACGGTGAACAAGTTTTATTAGGTAACCATTGTAGTGATGCTAATTACTACGCAAGTTATTAACAGATTATTAGCAGCAATCATAAAGGTGTAAGGTGTTCTATGATCAAGCTAAACAATTCCAAGTCGTCCATAACCGCGGACACGGCTTATCGATAAGATGTACACCCTGCAGGGGTTGCCCAAATGTAACCATACGCATGCTCGAACCCACTTACTACAGGTGGAGTCTCACAACAAGACCGTTCCCAATGCAAGAGAAAGTTTAATGGGAGCCACCCAACTAAGCTACCCGTGACGAAGTCCGGCCGTACTCCGATACGGACCCAGAGGTTTGTGACGGCTTCCAAGCCGGGCACTAACGACCGGCCAAGGATAAGGAGTCCCGCGTTATGAGTACAGTACATAATATAAACACCCGAAGGCAACAGGAAGTAAATCGTGCATCGTGCATATGGGCAAAAAAAATCAAGGTTGTGGCTCCCAATAAACAGACTCGAGGAAAGGTAGTGGGTGATGGGGGTCCCACTCCCCCACGTACGGGTAGAGCGCTCAAACTCGGAACAGATAACAAGAACTCGGGTCCTAGGGGACATTAGCGAGTCAAAGTTCCGATGCTTTCGCAAAGGGGCTCACAGATGCCTCTGCTTACAATTTTAGTTGTTAACAATAAGTAGATCATGATTATCTCCAACAACTGATGTAACATGTGATAACCTCCCAACAGATAACCCGATAAGATAGCAACACCGGTAAGGAGATAAAAATGGCAGTACCATGCACTATGACTCGCAAGGCAGACCCAATAACCAAACAACAGCTGTAGGAGGTGGTGGTGGCAATATGGGCTGCTTGAGGTAACAAGTGGATAGGACACGTGACAAGAACGCAACTCAAGGATAGCAATAAGGGAGAAGGTAAAATAAAATAGGTGAGCGACTCCTGCAGAGACAGGAGTTTAGGAAATGCTTGCCTGTTAAAGGTTGTCGAGGAACATCCGGAGAACTTGTCGTATCTCACCACACCACTTCGCGATCCTATCAGGGAAGAAGCAAATGCTGGAACAAACAACGTATGCAAATCTTACTACTATGGATAAGGACAAGCATGCTAAAGATATGATATGCATGACATGGCAAAGATGGTGCAATGCATCTTATCGAAATTAAGCGGGATCGGAACCCCAGACGAGCAAATTAGGTTAGAGTTGCATTTCCTACCGACAAAGTTAAGTGTTGTTTAACATGGCATAAAATCATGGCAGGGGTGAGCTACTTCAAGTTTAAACGGAGCGGGGAAAACCTAGGTGGTGTTCCAAAATACTCCACGGTTCGATATTAGGTGATATGCACAATCTACACGTCACGACATGATGCGAGCTGCAAACAGGCACATGGATGGCATATTCATGATCCTTGCATTTTTCTGATCAAAATGGATTTAAAATTTGTAGCAATTGGATTTGTAAAAGTGCAAAAACAAATAGTTTGAAAAGCATCTGATTGTGATATTCTGAAAAAGGAATTTGAAATTTTGGGCGTGAGACCATCTGCACCGAGCTAGACCTAGACACGGTCCATGATAGGTGGGGCTGCTAGGCCACGTAAGCGCCAGCGAGGCAGAGCTCAAAAACGTTGGTATAATGCGCGCCCGCGGGGACTCGAACCTGGGCCGCTCTTGTATGAAGCCAGGGTGGAACCAGTATGATGTGTGCTCTGATTTGAAAGGATACGTGACTCAACCTAGGTGAGGTGTAGCGGGCGGATAACTGAAGAAAGGCACTACGAACTGAAAACGTGACAGCGCGAGTTCCTGTAGACAGGTTTTTGCATGGATTTTAAAGTGTCGCCTGCGTCGAATCTGGGCACCGTTTTGAGCGGAACAAAAGAGGTTGAGAAACTATGCAGTGGCGCGCTTCGATGGGTACCATCTGCTCATACCAAAGTGGTCTGTGACGCCGGTGAGCTTCGCCGAAAAAACGGAATGCGACACGGTGAGAAACAGCTGAACTGAAAACTGAACAGAAACTATTTTCTGGAACCGACTTTGGATGAAGGTGGCGACGTCTACGCTGCTCCGTTTTGAGTGATTCAAAGTTCACTGGAAAGAGGGTGAAGCCGTGCTTCTAATGGTACCAGATACGCGTGCTGGGGTGACCTGTGCCAGCGAGGATCTACACCGAAAGTCAGCACCGCGAAACAGAAAACTGAAACCTTTTCTGTTTTCAAAACTCGTTTTTGATCTCGGTTTTCTTCGATCTATTCCTCGATTCAGCGATGCATGGCATGCAAGGGAGAGGAGAGGGGGTGTGCTATTGTTGCTGCTCACTCTAGGGTGGTCGGAGACGAAGATGAACGTCGGAGAAGGCGCAGGCGACGGGAAAGAAGAGGTGGCCGGGGTAGATGAAGAAGATGGAGGACGGGCTCGCACAGATCTTGGTGTGTACAGCTCCGTGAAGTGGAGGTTGAGGAAGAGGGAGCCGAGGCGGTTCCGTTCCACCGCTCAGGTTGGCTCGAGCTGGTCCATGGCGACGGTGGCGAGGGATAGACGACGGCGGTGGCTCTCGGTAGGTTTTCTGTCTAGGAAGAAAAGAGGATGGCGGCGGCGCGTACGAGGGAGGAGGCGAGCTAGGGTTTTTGGGGAGCTCCTGTAGACTTATAAAGGGAGGAGGGAACGAAGCAGAGCCGAGGGATTGGGTCGCCGGCTACCATTGCCCGATATGGTGGTCCTCGGTGACATGTAAAGGAGAAGGAGATAAGCGCTTCGGTGCTTACCGTTTCGGGAGTGCTGGGTTGGGCCGGCCATCTTGGTGGGCTGCCATGTGAGAGAGAGAGAGAGGGGGCAGCTGGGCTGCGGCTGGGCTGCTGTGTAGGTTTAGCTAGGTTAGGGTTTTAGGGTTTGGCTTTGAAAAAAGGACAAGGAGAAGGGTTTATAAAGGAACTATATGAGAGGGGAAAAACTGAAATAGGGTTTATAAAAAATAGTTTCAGTTTGTAAAACAGGGATGATATGATGCATGATGCACAAAAGAAAAGAACAGACAAAATCTATAGGGGGTCCTACCAGGGGCCGTTACAGCTGTCGAGGTACTCCCAAAGTCGACAACTTCTTGCGGCTGACCTAAAAATTGCTAGTCAAGAACTGAGGACTTGATCCCTGGCGACTGCAAAAAAAGTGCAAGTCCACGGAGGAACAAGGTCAGCTCATCGACAAACTTTGGTGACAACCAAAGACATGATCTTATTATCCCTATATGCGTATGGCTAAGTCGACGTCTAATCTTCACTAGCTGCAGTTGGAGATACTCGAGATTTCCTGAAGGGTTGATCCACCTTCGAGGTCGAGTTTCCCGGTCTGAGATGGGGACATCTGTTGGAGATATACCCAAGAGGCAATAATAAATGTGTTTATTGTTATATCTTAGTGTTCATGATAAATGTTAACATCCCATGCTATAATTGTATTAACCGGAAACATTAATACGTGTGTGTTTTGTAAACATAAAGGAGTCCCTAGTAAGCCTCTTGTTAAACTAGCTTATTGATTAATAGATGATCATGGTTTCCTGATCATGAACATTGGATGTTATTAATAACAAGATCATATCATTAGGCGAATGATGTGATGGACATACACCCATAGTAAGCGTACCATACGATCAAGTCATTAAGTTCGTTGTGCTTCAAGCTTTAATATGCATAGTAACTTAATCCTTCGACCATGAGATCATGTTAATCACCTACACCGGATGGATGCTTTGATGACACCAAACACTACTGCGTAAATGGGTTGTTATAAAGGTGGCATTAAGTGTTCGGAAAGTATAGGGTTGAGGCACTTGTATCAATAGTGGGATTTGTCCATCCTAATGACGGATAGATATACTCTGGGCCCTCTCGGTGGAATGATATCCAATTAGCTTGCAAGCATGTGACTGGTTCACAAGCGATATCAGTAAAGAGTACTTATCGGTAACGAGGTTGAACTAGGTATGGAGATACCGACGATCAAACTTCGGATAAGTAAAATATCGCGAGACAAAGGGAATTGTTATTTTATGTGAATGGTTCTTTCGATCATGAAGTCATCGTTGAATATGTGGGAGCTATTATGGACCTCCAGGTCCCGCTATTAGTTATTGATCGGAGAGGAGTCTCGATCATGTCCGCATAGTTCTCGAACCGTAGGGTGACACACTTAAGGTTTGATGTCGTTTTAAGTAGATATGGAATATGAAATGGAGTTCGAATGTTGTTCGGAGTCTCGGATGGGATCCAGGACATCACGAGGAGTTCCGGAATGGTCCGGAGAATAAGATTCATATATAGGAAGTCACTTTCCAAGTTTGGAAATGATCCGGTGCATTTATGGAAGGCGCTAGAATGTACTAGAACCTTCCAGAAGAAATCACCATGGAAGGTGGAGTCCCGGATGGACTCCACCAACCCTAACCAGCCAACCAAGAGGGAAGGTGGAGTCCATGGTGGACTCCACCTCCTTGGCCGGCCAAGGGAGAAGGAAAGGGAGAAGTCCCACTTCCCCTAGGTTTCGTCCATATGGAAAGTTTTGAATTGGGGTCTTATTCGAATCTTGGGCAAACCCTTAGGGATTCCACATATATAATGAGGGGAGAGGGAGGGGCTGGACACAACTTCAGCCGCACCACCCAAGGGCAACCAAGGCCGGCGCCCCAAGTGCCCCCTCTCCCTAAACCCTAACCACCCCCCTCCTCCCGTTACTCCCGCGGTGCTTAGGCGAAGCCCTGCCGAAGATCTCCACCACCACCGCCACCACGCCGTCGTGCTGGCTGAATTCTGAGGAGGATCTACTACATCCTCTGCCCGCTGGAACGGGGAGAAGGACGTCGTCATCAACACCGTACGTGTGACCGAGTGCGGAGGTGCTGCCCGATTGTGGCACCGTCAAGATCTTCTACGCGCTTTTGAAAGCGGCAAGTGATCACCTACATCCACCACGAGATTTATCTCGTTAACACTTAGCGATCGTCGAGGGTATGTTGATCTTCACCTCATTGCTACCATCTACTAGATTAGATCTTGGCTTGTTATTCGTTCTTGTGGTAGGAAATTTTTAGTTTCCTATGCTACGAATCCCTACAGTGGTATCAGAGCCAGGTTTATGCATAGATTGGTTGCACGAGAAGAACACAATGGTTTTATGGGCATTGATGCTTTTGTTGTCTCTTGTTAAGTGTACTTTGCATCTTGCGGTATGGTGTGATGAAGCGGCCCGGGCTAACTTTACATGACCGCGTTCATGAGACTTGCTCCACGCTCGACATGCAACTTGTATTGTATAAGTGGCTTTGCGGGTGTCTATCTCTCTCACCATAGTTAAGATTCAATTTACTATTTCAATTGACAACACTAGTATCAGCGTTGTGGTTCATGTTCGTAGGTAGATTGGATCTTACTCGAAAACCCTAAACCACGTAAAATATGCAAACCAAATTAGAGGCGTCTAACTTATTTTTGCAGGGTTTGGTGATGTGATATGGCCATGATGTGATGATGAATATGTATGAGATGATCATTATTGTATTGTGGCAACCGGTAGGAGCCTTATGGTTGTCTTTATATTTCATGTAGTAGTATTATTTCAAAGTAGTTGTAATAGTTGCTACACATGGTGGACAACCATGGAGACGGCGCCATTGACCTTGACGCTACGCCAACGATGATGGAGATCATGCCCGTTGATGATGGAGATCATGTTCGTGCTTTGGAGATGAAGATCAAAGGCGCAAATACAAAAGGGCCATATCATATCACATTATGAATTGCATGTGATGTTAATCCTTTTATGCATCTTATATTGCTTAGATCATGACGGTAGCATTATAAGATGACCCCTCACATTAATATCAAGATAATAAAGTGTTCTCCCCTCGTATGCACCGTTGCAAAAGTTCGTCGTTTTGAAGCATCTCGTGATGATCGGATGTGATAGATTCTACGTTCACATACAACGGGTGTAAGCCATGTTGCACACGCGGAAATACTTGGGTTTGCTTGACGAGCCTAGCATGTACAGACATGGCCTCGGAACACAGGAAACCGAAAGGTTGAACACGAGTCATATGGATGATATGATCAACATGTTGATGTTCACCATTGAAGCTACATCATCTTACGTGATGATCGAACTTGGTGTAGTGAATATGGATCGTGTGCCACTAAACAACTATGAGGGATGTTGTATTAAGTGGGAGTTCTTTAGTAATTAGATTAAAACTTGAACTAATTATCATGAACATAGTCTGAATAGTATTTTGAATTAAATTTATAGAATTGGCATCCGTTATCTACCAGGCGCTACTCTTGTAATTGAGATAGAAACACTGTTAAATCTGACAAGTAACTTTACAGACTGGTACCGTATTGTTAAAGAATCAAGTAATGATTAAGTCCTATTACAAACTTTTGGTAAAACTCACATTAGAGCAATGGTTTCAATTAGTACCTAAAATCATCTTGTTTCCGTGAAACTTGAAGTTCAAATCCGTTTGAAAAGTAAGGAGCTGAAAAGTTTGTTTTCAGAAATAAGCAAGGTGTGAGATACATGTGATATCTAAGACCTTATTACAAGATGATAGACTATAATTTAGTGAGACTACATAAACTCATAAGTTTTATGGGAATGTATGAAGGTTGAAGATGCTACGCTAGGCGTCCCGATCCTCCAACTAGTTGGGCACTAACGATATTCGCATATCCATGAAGTGGTCGTCCTTAGTATGCACCGTTGCTAAGACTCGTCGTTTCGAAGCATCACGTGATGATCGGGTGTTATAGATTCTACTTGTGCATACAACGGGTGCAAGCCAGATTTGCACGTGTGAATACTGAGGTTAAACTTGACGAGCCTAGCATGTACAGACATGGTCTCGGAAAGTTTTCATGATTTGATGGATAAAAATTATGAATGAAATTGTTCATCACATTAAAAGGTTACTAATAGTGAAATCCGGAACACTTGTCATGTGATGATCAACTTCAAAGTAAGAACCTCAAGGTTATTGGTAATTGACCAACAAACCTAGAAGTTATTGATGTTGAGGTGTTTTCTGAAATATGAGGAAAGCCAAAAGAGAAACTACAAAAGTTTTTGGCAGAAAGAAAGAAAAAGACTAGAAAGTCTAGCTCAGGTGTATATAGATGATATACATGTTATGAATGTACTCTTTGATTGGTCACACAATGAAGTTCTTGGGTATTTATACCATATTGGTTGGTATGAGATGTCATACAACACAACGCAATACAAGAATACAATGGCCTAAGTGACTGATAAGGAATGTGGTAATAATGCACGTCTGGAACAAAATAAAGTGTTATTATGTTCGTCGTTGGCATTCTACCTAGCCCTTCAGATTTATAATAAAGAACTTAATAATTGTTATTTTGCTCTGGTCAAATGAAAATAATGAGTTGTTAAAATTGTGGCCTTACTCCATGTACGATGGATAAGTTATTATAAATCTTAATGGTGAAACACACATGCATAACACTGACGCTAAAATGCCATAAGGCAAATGATTTGAATTCCACTTATTTGTGGAACCGCCATTTAGGTCATGTTAGAAAGGAACGCATGAAGAAACTCCATGCAAATGGATTTTTGGAGTCATTTGATTTTTGAATCGTTTGGCACTTGCAAATCTTTTCTAAAGAAAATGACTGAAATACCGTTCATAGGCCAAGAGTTGAACGGGCAACTAACTTAGTGGAAACATACATGATGATATATGTGGTTCATTGGGCATAGTTGTGTGCGGAAGATTCTTCTACTTCATGAAAACTTCCAACAATGAATTGAGTGTATATATATGGATATATTTATTCAATAAGGAAGAAGTTTGAAACATTTGAATAGATTCAAATAAATTTCAGCATGAAGTGGAAATCATCGTAATAGAAAAGTCAAATATCTATGATTGGATCATGGTGAAAATATTTGAATTACTATTTTTAGCGAACATCTAAGAGAGTTACGAAATTGTTCCACAACTCACGTTTCTTGTAACATCATAGTTATGATGGAGTATTCAAGAGACGTATCCAGACCTTGTTAGATTAATGATGATATAAAATAAAATGATGCCATTATATTTTTGTAGATTATGCTTTAGAGACTACCGCTTTTACACTAAATAGAGCGCCATCATAATTTGTTGAAATGACACCATATGAGTTATGGCATGGGTATAAACCCTAATAGTCCTTTCTTAAATTTTGGTATGCATAGCATAAGTAAATGAGTTTACAACCAAAATCGGATGAATGTCTTTGTTGGTTATCCCAGAGAACAAATTGGGAATTCTTTCCACTATGAAGTCAAAGACAAAAGTGTTTGTCGATGTTACTTGCTTATTTCCAAGAAATTGTTTCCCGCGAAGTATTTGAGTGGCTGGACAATGGAACTTGATAAGGTTGATGAACCTGAGCATGATGATCAGAGTAGCGCAGCATCGGAAATGGTTCCGGAAGCGGCCACGATGATCATGGCTCCCATGTTTACAAAGTGTTATAGTCATGGAGATCGAAGTACCCATTAAACCTTATAGGTATGGTTTACTTTGTGATCAAATAAATGATTTGTGAACAAAGGATTGATTTTGAACAATGATAAACCAACTGCATACAAAGAAGCTTTGATGGGCCCTGACTCCGTTAAAATGGCTAAGAGCCATAAAATCCAAGATAGTATCTATAATCAAGCTTGGAGCTTGGTAAGCCTTCTGAAGGAATAAATACTTTTTGAAAGTAAGTGGATCTATAAATGGACATGGATGAAATATCCTTGAACAAGCTCGACTTGTCGAAAGTTTGTTTACGACAAAGTTCAAAGAGTTGACTGCGATAAGATTAGATCTTCAGCAGCGATGCTTATAGTCTATACGGATTGTTCTAGTAATCACTACATATTTCTTTTATGAGATATGTTAGTAGGATGGCAAAATACATTCCTTAACAGAAGTGTGTATTGAAGGTGTATACAAGATACAGCTGAGAGTTTTGCTAGTCCATAGAATACTAGAAAGGTATACAAACTTCACTGGATGAAGTGAGTATCACGGAGTTGGAATCTTCACCGGATGAAATAATCAAAGAGTTTTGATTTCATCAGAAACGATGAAGATACTTGCATTTGCAAGAAATTAAGTGGGAGCGCTGAGACATGTTTATAATACTTTATGTAGATGACATATCGTTGATTATAAATAATGTAATCATGTACTTGATGTGATTAGAAGGTTTCATTGAAAATTAACTTCAATGAAAGGATATGGACTAAAAACATATTTAGCGTCAAGATCTATGAAGATAGATTGAAACGCATAATAAGTTTAAGTCAAAGTACATAGAATGAATATTGAAGTAGTTCAATATGAAAACGTTAAAAATGTGTTCTTTTCCATCTGGAGGTTTAAACAAGACTTGAGTGTATTTGACACTCAATGAGTAAAAACACATGAGTGATTTTAGATCATGAATAATATGTACAGAATCAGATGTCCTATGCTCTAAAGTGTTACGAGCATATACCAGAATGATTCATATGATGATCATTGGACAACAATAAGAATATCCCTAAGTGCTTTGTCAGAGCCGAGGATATATATATAGTTTTATGGGGTAATGACAAAACGAATCGCTGTAAAGTGTTACACCGATATTAGTTTGGTCGCATATAAAAATGAATTTCAATCTCAATTAGGCTAATGTGTTCATTAAAAGGTAGCACAATGGGCTAGAAAGAGTCTATGCTAGATTTAGATGAGTTCTCAATATTGTGACGGATTCTACAAACGAAGGTAGAGTATCTCATTGTTTTGACAATGACCAAGGGTGTTTTGAGTCAAAGAGTTCTTTGAGAACTTGGTGTAGTTCCGGCAGTGTCAGAACTATGAAACTATATTGTATGTGACAATATTGGTAACATATTTCAGACCGTGGAATTAAGGTTCCACCAGAAGACCAAACATATACGATTAATGCTGACTCATTTGAAAAACTAAGTAATGCGTAGAGACGCAAATGAATTGCAAAATACATACGTTTCTGAGTATGTCAGAGTCGTTGACTGAAACCTCTCCCATAAGCAAACATGATAAACACCAGAAGACCAAGGTGTTATATCTTTACAAATGTAAACTAGATTATTGACTCTAGTGCAAGTGGGAGACTGTTGGAGATATGCCCAAGAGGCAATAATAAAAGTGTTTATTGTTATATCTTAGTGTTCATGATAAATGTTTACATCCCATGCTATAATTGTATTAACCGGAAACATTAATACGTGTGTGTTTTGTAAACATAAAGGAGTCCCTAGTAAGCCTCTTGTTAAACTAGCTTATTGATTAATAGATGATCATGGTTTCCTGATCATGAAAATTGGATGTTATTAATAACAAGATCATATCATTAGGTGAATGATGTGATGGACATACACCCATAGTAAGCGTAGCATACGATCAAGTCATTAAGTTCGTTGTGCTTCAAGCTTTAATATGCATAGTAACTTAATCCTTCGACCATGAGATCATGTTAATCACCTACACCGGATGGATGCTTTGATGACACCAAACACTACTACGTAAATGGGTTGTTATAAAGGTGGCATTAAGTGTTCGGAAAGTATAGGGTTGAGGCACTTGTATCAATAGTGGGATTTGTCCATCCTAATGACGGATAGATATACTCTGGGCCCTCTCGGTGGAATGATATCCAATTAGCTTGCAAGCATGTGACTGGTTCACAAGCGATATCATATCACGGTACGAGTAAAGAGTACTTATCGGTAACGAGGTTGAACTAGGTATGGAGATACCGACGATCAAACTTCGGATAAGTAAAATATCGCGAGACAAAGGGAATTGTTATTTTATGTGAATGGTTCTTTCGATCATGAAGTCATCGTTGAATATGTGGGAGCTATTATGGATCTCCAGGTCCCGCTATTAGTTATTGTTCGGAGAGGAGTCTCGATCATGTCCGCATAGTTCTCGAACCGTAGGGTGACACACTTAAGGTTTGATGTCGTTTTAAGTAGATATGGAATATGGAATGGAGTTCGAATGTTGTTCAGAGTCTCGGATGGGATCCAGGATATCACGAGGAGTTCCGGAATGGTCCGGAGAATAAGATTCATATATAGGAAGTCACTTTCCAAGTTTGGAAATGATCCGGTGCATTTATGGAAGGCGCTAGAATGTTCTAGAACCTTCCGGAAGAAATCACCATGGAAGGTGGAGTCCCGGATGGACTTCACCAACCCTAACCAGCCAACCAAGAGGGAAGGTCCATGGTGGACTCCACCTCCTTGGCCGGCCAAGGGAGAAGGAAAGGGAGAAGGCCCACTTCCCCTAGGTTTCGTCCATATGGAAAGTTTTGAATTGGGGTCTTATTCGAATCTTGGGCAAACCCTTAGGGATTCCACATATATAATGAGGGGAGAGGGAGGGGGCTGGACACAACTTCAGCCGCACCACCCAAGGGCACCCAAGGCCGGCGCCCCAAGTGCCCCCTCTCCCCAAACCCTAGCCACCCCCCTCCTCCCGTTACTCCCGCGGTGCTTAGGCGAAGCCCTGCCGAAGATCTCCACCACCACCGCCACCACGCCGTCGTGCTGGCTGGATTCTGAGGAGGATCTACTACATCCTCTGCCCGCTGGAATGGGGAGAAGGACGTCGTCATCAACACCGTACGTGTGACCGAGTGCGGAGGTGCTGCCCGATTGTGGCACCGTCAAGATCTTCTACGCGCTTTTGAAAGCGGCAAGTGATCGCCTACATCCACCACGAGATTTATCTCATTAACACTTAGCGATCTTCGAGGGTACGTTGATCTTCACCTCATTGCTACCATCTACTAGATTAGATCTTGGCTTGTTATTCGTTCTTGTGGTAGGAAATTTTTAGTTTTCTATGCTACGAATCCCTACAGTGGTATCAGAGCCAGGTTTATGCATAGATTGGTTGCACGAGTAGAACACAATGATTTTGTGGGCGTTGATGCTTTTGTTGTCTCTTGTTAAGTGTACTTTGCATCTTGCGGTATGGTGTGATGAAGCGGCCCGGGCTAACTTTACATGACCGCGTTCATGAGACTTGCTCCACGCTCGACATGCAACTTGTATTGTATAAGTGGCTTTGCGGGTGTCTGTCTCTCTCACCATAGTTAAGATGCAATTTACTATTTCAATTGACAACACTAGTATCAGCGTTGTGGTTCATGTTCGTAGGTAGATTGGATCTTACTCGAAAACCCTAAACCACGTAAAATATGCAAACCAAATTAGAGGCGTCTAACTTATTTTTGCAGGGTTTGGTGATGTGATATGGCCATGATGTGATGATGAATATGTATGAGATGATCATTATTGTATTGTGGCAACCGGTAGGAGCCTTATGGTTGTCTTTATATTTCATGTAGTAGTATTATTTCAAAGTAGTTGTAATAGTTGCTACACATGGTGGACAACCATGAAGACGGCGCCATTGACCTTGACGCTACGCCAACGATGATGGAGATCATGCCCGTTGATGATGGAGATCATGTCCGTGCTTTGGAGATGAAGATCAAAGGTGCAAAGACAAAAGGGCCATATCATATCACATTATGAATTGCATGTGATGTTAATCCTTTTATGCATCTTATATTGCTTAGATCATGACGGTAGCATTATAAGATGACCCCTCACATTAATATCAAGATAATAAAGTGTTCTCCCCTCGTATGCACCGTTGCAAAAGTTCGTCGTTTTGAAGCATCTCGTGATGATCGGATGTGATAGATTCTACGTTCACATACAACGGGTGTAAGCCATGTTGCACACGCGGAAATACTTGGGTTTGCTTGACGAGCCTAGCATGTACAGACATGGCCTCGGAACACAGGAAACCGAAAGGTTGAACACGAGTCATATGGATGATATGATCAACATGTTGATGTTCACCATTGAAGCTACATCATCTCACGTGATGATCGAACTTGGTGTAGTGAATATGGATCGTGTGCCACTAAACAACTATGAGGGATGTTGTATTAAGTGGGAGTTCTTTAGTAATTAGATTAAAACTTGAACTAATTATCATGAATATAGTCTGAATAGTATTTTGAATTAAATTTGTAGAATTGGCATCCGTTATCTACCAGGCGCTAGTCTTGTAATTGAGATAGAAACACTGTTAAATCTGACAAGTAACTTTACAGACTGGTACCGTATTGTTAAAGAATCAAGTAATGATTAAGTCTTATTGCAAACTTTTGGTAAAACTCACATTAGAGCAATGGTTTCAATTAGTACCTAAAATCATCTTGTCTCCGTGAAACTTGAAGTTCAAATCCGTTTGAAAAGTAAGGAGCTGAAAAGTTTGTTTTCAGAAATAAGCAAGGTGTGAGATATATGTGATATCTAAGACCTTATTACAAGATGATATACTATAATTTAGTGAGACTACATAAACTCATAAGTTTTATGGGAATGTATGAAGGTTGAAGATGCTACGCTAGGCGTCCCGATCCTCCAACTAGTTGGGCACTAACGATATTCGCATATCCATGAAGTGGTCGTCCTTAGTATGCACCGTTGCTAAGACTCGTCGTTTCGAAGCATCACGTGATGATCGGGTGTTATAGATTCTACGTGTGCATACAACGGGTGCAAGCCAGATTTGCACATGTGAATACTGAGGTTAAACTTGACGAGCCTAGCATGTACAGACATGGTCTCGGAAAGTTTTCATGATTTGATGGATAAAAATTATGAATGAAATTGTTCATCACATTAAAAGGTTACTAATAGTGAAATCCGGAACACTTGTCATGTGATGATCAACTTCAAAGTAAGAACCTCAAGGTTATTGGTAATTGACCAACAAACCTAGAAGTTATTGATGTTGAGCTGTTTTCTGAAATATGAGGAAAGCCAAAAGAGAAACTACAAAAGTTTTTGGCAGAAAGAAAGAAAAAGACTAGAAAGTCTAGCTCAGGTGTATATAGATGATATACATGTTATGAATGTATTCTTTGATTGGTCACACAATGAAGTTCTTGGGTATTTATACCATATTGGTTGGTATGAGATGTCATACAACACAACGCAATACAAGAATACAATGGCCTAAGTGACTGATAAGGAATGTGGTAATAATGCACGTCTGGAACAAAATAAAGTGTTATTATGTTCGTCGTTGGCATTCTACCTAGCCCTTCAGATTTATAATAAAGAACTTAATAATTGTTATTTTGCTCTGGTCAAATGAAAACAATGAGTTGTTAAAATTGTGGCCTTACTCCATGTACGATGGATAAGTTATTATAAATCTTAATGGTGAAACACACATGCATAACACTGACGCTAAAATGCCATAAGGCAAATGATTTGAATTCCACTTATTTGTGGAACCGCCATTTAGGTCATGTTAGAAAGGAACGCATGAAGAAACTCCATGCAAATGGATTTTTGGAGTAATTTGATTTTTGAATCGTTTGGCACTTGCAAATCTTTTCTAAAGAAAATGACTGAAATACCGTTCATAGGCCAAGAGTTGAACGGGCAACTAACTTAGTGGAAACATACATGATGATATATGTGGTTCATTGGGCATAGTTGTGTGCGGAAGATTCTTCTACTTCATGAAAACTTCCAACAATGAATTGAGTGTATATATATGGATATATTTATTCGATAAGGAAGAAGTTTGAAACATTTGAATAGATTCAAATAAATTTCAGCATGAAGTGGAAATCATCGTAATAGAAAAGTCAAATATCTATGATTGGATCATGGTGAAAATATTTGAATTACTATTTTTAGCGAACATCTAAGAGAGTTACGAAATTGTTCCACAACTCACGTTTCTTGGAACATCATAGTTATGATGGAGTATTCGAGAGACGTATCCAAACCTTGTTGGATTAATGATGGTATAAAATAAAATGGTGCCATTATATTTTTGTAGATTATGCTTTAGAGACTACTGCTTTTACACTAAATAAAGCGCCATCATAATTCGTTGAAATGACACCATATGAGTTATGGCATTGGTATAAACCCTAATAGTCCTTTCTTAAATTTTGGTATGCATAGCATAAGTAAATGAGTTTACAACCAAAATCGGATGAATGTCTTTGTTGGTTATCCCAGAGAAAAAATTGGGAATTCTTTCCACTATGAAGTCAAAGACAAAAGTGTTTGTCGATGTTACTTGCTTATTTCCAAGAAATTGTTTCCAGCGAAGTATTTGAGTGGCTGGACAATGGAACTTGATAAGGTTGATGAACCTGAGCATGATGATCAGAGTAGCGCAGCATCGGAAATGGTTCCGGAAGCGGCCACGATGATCATGGCTCCCATGTCTACAAAGTGTTATAGTCATGGAGATCGAAGTACCCATTAAACCTTATAGGTATGGTTTACTTTGTGATCAAATAAATGATTTGTGAACAAAGGATTGATTTTGAACAATGATAAACCAACTGCATACAAAGAAGCTTTGATGGGCCCTGACTCCGTTAAAATGGCTAAGAGCCATAAAATCCAAGATTGTATCTATAATCAAGCTTGGAGCTTGGTAAGCCTTCTGAAGGAATAAATACTTTTTGAAAGTAAGTGGATCTATAAATGGACATGGATGAAATATCCTTGAACAAGCTCGACTTGTCGAAAGTTTGTTTACGACAAAGTTCAAAGAGTTGACTGCGATAAGATTAGATCTTCAGCAGCGATGCTTATAGTCTATACGGATTGTTCGAGTAATCACTACATATTTCTTTTATGAGATATGTTAGTAGGATGGCAAAATACATTCCTTAACAGAAGTGTGTATTAAAGGTATATACAAGATACAACTAAGAGTTTTGCTAGTCCGTAGAATACTAGAAAGGTATACAAACTTCACTGGATGAAGTGAGTATCACGGAGTTGGAATCTTCACCGGATGAAATAATCAAAGAGTTTTGATTTCATCAGAAACGATGAAGATACTTGCATTTGCAAGAAATTAAGTGGGAGCGCTGAGACATGTTTATAATACTTTATGTAGATGACATATCGTTGATTATAAATAATGTAATCATGTACTTGATGTGATTAGAAGGTTTCATTGAAAATTAACTTCAATGAAAGGATATGGACTAAAAACATATTTAGCGTCAAGATCTATGAAGATAGATTGAAACGCATAATAAGTTTAAGTCAAAGTACATAGAATGAATATTGAAGTAGTTCAATATGAAAACGTTAAGAATGTGTTCTTTTCCATCTGGAGGTTTAAACAAGACTTGAGTGTATTTGACACTCAATGAGTAAAAACACATGAGTGATTTTAGATCACGAATAATATGTACACAATCAGATGTCCTATGCTCTAAAGTGTTACGAGCATATACCAGAATGATTCATATGATGATCATTGGACAACAATAAGAATATCCCTGAGTGCTTTGTCAGAGCCGAGGATATATATATAGTTTTTTATGGGGTAATGACAAAACGAATCGCTGTAAAGTGTTACACCGATATTAGTTTGGTCGCATATAAAAATGAATTTCAATCTCAATTAGGCTAATGTGTTCATTAAAAGGTAGCACAATGGGCTAGAAAGAGTCTATGCTAGATTTAGATGAGTTCTAAATATTGTGACAGATTCTACAAACGAAGGCAGAGTATCTCATTGTTTTGACAATGACCAAGGGTGTTTTGAGTCAAAGAGTTCTTTGAAAACTTGGTGTAGTTCCGGTAGTGTCAGAACTATGAAACTATATTGTATGTGACAATATTGGTAACATATTTCAGACCGTGGAATTAAGGTTCCACCAGAAGACCAAACATATACGATTAATGCTGACTCATTTGAAAAACTGAGTAATGCGTAGAGACTCAAATGAATTGCAAAATACATACGTTTCTGAGTATGTCAGAGTCGTTGACTGAAACCTCTCCCATAAGCAAACATGATAAACACCAGAAGACTAAGGTGTTATATCTTTACAAATGTAAACTAGATTATTGACTCTAGTGCAAGTGGGAGACTGTTGGAGATATGCCCAAGAGGCAATAATAAAAGTGTTTATTGTTATATCTTAGTGTTCATGATAAATGTTTACATCCCATGCTATAATTGTATTAACCGGAAACATTAATACGTGTGTGTTTTGTAAACATAAAGGAGTCCCTAATAAGCCTCTTGTTAAACTAGCTTATTGATTAATAGATGATCATGGTTTCCTGATCATGAACATTGGATGTTATTAATAACAAGATCATATCGTTAGGTGAATGTTGTGATGGACATACACCCATAGTAAGCGTAGCATACGATCAAGTCATTAAGTTTGTTGTGCTTCAAGCTTTAATATGCATAGTAACTTAATCCTTCGACCATGAGATCATGTTAATCACCTACACCGGATGGATGCTTTGATGACACCAAACACTACTGCGTAAATGGGTTGTTATAAAGGTGGCATTAAGTGTTCGGAAAGTATAGGGTTGAGGCACTTGTATCAATAGTGGGATTTGTCCATCCTAATGACGGATAGATATACTCTGGGCCCTCTCGGTGGAATGATATCCAATTAGCTTGCAAGCATGTGACTGGTTCACAAGTGATATCATATCATGGTACGAGTAAAGAGTACTTATCGGTAACGAGGTTGAACTAGGTATGGAGATACCGACGATCAAACTTCGGATAAGTAAAATATCGCGAGACAAAGGGAATTGTTATTTTATGTGAATGGTTCTTTCGATCATGAAGTCATCGTTGAATATGTGGGAGCTATTATGGATCTCCAGGTCCCGCTATTAGTTATTGATCGGAGAGGACTCTCGATCATGTTCGCATAGTTCTCGAACCGTAGGGTGACACACTTAAGGTTTGATGTCATTTTAAGTAGATATGGAATATGGAATGGAGTTCGAATGTTGTTCGGAGTCTCGGATGGGATCCAGGACATCACGAGGAGTTCCGAAATGGTCCGGAGAATAAGATTCATATATAGGAAGTCACTTTCCAAGTTTGGAAATGATCCGGTGCATTTATGGAAGGCGCTAGAATGTTCAAGAACCTTCCGGAAGAAATCACCATGGAAGGTGGAGTTCCGGAATGGTGGACTCCACCTCCTTGGCCGGCCAAGGGAGAAGGAAATGGAGAAGTCCCACTTCCCCTAGGTTTCGCCCATATGGAAAGTTTTGAATTGGGGTCTTATTCGAATCTTGGGCAAACCCTTAGGGATTCCACCTATATAATGAGGGGAGAGGGAGGGGGCTGGACACAACTTCAGCCGCACCACCCAAGGGCACCCAAGGCCGGTGCCCCAAGTGCCCCCTTTCCCCAAACCCTAGCCACCCCCTCCTCCCGTTACTCCCGTGGTGCTTAGGCGAAGCCCTGCCGGAGATCTCCACCACCACCGCCACCACGCCGTCGTGCTGGCGGGATTTCGAGGAGGATCTACTACATCCGCTGCCCGCTGGAATGGGGAGAAGGACGTCGTCATCAACACCGTACGTGTGACCGAGTGCGGAGGTGCTGCCCGATTGTGGCACCGTCAAGATCTTCTACGCGCTTTTGAAAGCGGCAAGTGATCGACTACATCCACCACGAGATTTATCTCGTTAACGCTTAGCGATCTTCGAGGGTATGTTGATCTTCACCTCGTTGCTACCATCTACTAGATTATATCTTGGCTTGTTATTCGTTCTTGCGGTAGGAAATTTTTTGTTTTCTATGCTACGAATCCCTACAGTGGTATCAGAGCCAGGTTTATGCATAGATTGGTTGCACGAGTAGAACACAATGGTTTTGTGGGCGTTGATGCTTTTGTTGTCTCTTGTTAAGTGTACTTTGCATCTTGCGGCATGGTGTGATGAAGCGGCCCAGGCTAACTTTACATGACCGCATTCATGAGACATGCTCCACGCTCGACATGCAACTTGTATTGCATAAGTGGCTTTGCGGGTGTCTGTCTCTCTCACCATAGTTAAGATTCAATTTACTATTTCAATTGACAACACTAGTATCAGCGTTGTGGTTCATGTTCGTAGGTAGATTGGATCTTACTCGAAAACCCTAAACCACGTAAAATATGCAAACCAAATTAGAGGCGTCTAACTTGTTTTTGCAGGGTTTGGTGATGTGATATGGCCATGATGTGATGATGAATATGTATGAGATGATCGTTATTGTATTGTGGCAACCGGTAGGAGCCTTATGGTTGTCTTTATATTTTATGTAGTAGTATTATTTCAAAGTAGTTGTAATAGTTGCTACAAATGGTGGACAACCATGAAGATGGTGCCATTGACCTTGACGCTACGCCGACGATGATGGAGATCATGCCCGTTGATGATGGAGATCATGTCCGTGCTTTGGAGATGAAGATCAAAGGCGCAAAGACAAAAGGGCCATATCATATCACATTATGAATTGCATGTGATGTTAATCCTTTTATGCATCTTATATTGCTTAGATCATGACGGTAGCATTATAAGATGATCCCTCACATTAATATCAAGATAATAAAGTGTTCTCCCCTCGTATGCACCGTTGCAAAAGTTCGTCGTTTTGAAGCATCTCGTGATGATCGGATGTGATAGATTCTACGTTCAAATACTTGTTTTCTACCTAACGTCCATGCTAACTAAGGTCTCCTACAGTCAGGATGGCTCTGATACCAGCTCTGTGGGGACCCCGGACTAGCTGTCCGAAATACCCGTTATGTATACAGTTCACGATCCCATGATCAGTGTGCCGTGAACACTTAACCGAACTGATATCAAAGTTACATCATCCATTACAAAACGGAATAAGAAAATTACAATGAGGTCACATGACCAATCTTTACATAATAGCCTCGAAGGGCCTAACTTAACACCAGAGTAGTGGAATCAATTCAACAGCGCAGAGCCCAAGTCATCTGCCATCACCCTACAGGCAACTGACTGGTAGATCATTCCTAGCTCGCATAGGCATCGTCCAATCCTTCTTCATTTGTCGAATTCCTCCAAGTCTGGCCAAGTAAATAGCCTGAAAGAACATCTCTCACATTATGTTTTGTGTGTTTGATGTCAATATATATGATACACTAATGTTTAGTTAAGTGGTACAGGGATTACATAGATATTTATTCATGTGTGTTTGGATTTGATCGTGTGTCAAAAAGGTTTCAGAAAAAGGTTGGCCAGGCCGGATAATCCGGGCCGGATATTGTTGAAATATCCGGCCCCCCTGTTTTTGGCTAAGTATTTCAGGAAATGTGGCTCTGGAAGGGGGCCGGACATTTGGCCGGATAATGTCCCGGTATTGTACCAGGGCCGGATTATCCGGGCCGGATATTTTGGAAATATCCGGCCCCCCCGTTTTTCGCTAAGGACTGGAAGAAAATCGACTCTGGCTCTGGGCCGGACATTTGGCCGGACAATGTCACTCTTTTGCCCCGAAGACCGGATTATCCGGGGGGGGGGGGCGGATTATCCGGCCCTTACTTAGGCCGGATTATCCGGCCCCCCGGAAACTGCAACGGCTCCATTTTGAGTGGGGGTATAAATACCCCCCTTCTTCCTCCTTGGCTGTTTGCTCAATCATTGCACAAGAATTCTGCCAAGCCATCTCCATTAGAGCCAACTCAAAGAAAGTCAAGATTTGCAAGATCTCCTTCCTCCCCCAACCAAATCTCTTGATCTTTGGAGATTCGAAGGAGAAGACACCGATCTACATCCTCACCGAAGCGTTCTTCATTTCCCCCTCTCTTGTTTGAGGGATCTCATGCTAGTGTTCCTATTTGGTTCCCTAGTTGATTTGTGTTGATGTATTGTTGTTGATTGTTGTGTTGAAACAGATTTGGGAGCCTCCAATTTGGTTGTGGATGTGTGCCCCAAGAACCTTGTAAAGGCCCGGTTTCCGCCTCGAGGAAATCCCTTAGTGGAAGTGGGCTAGGCCTTCGTGGCGTTGCTCACCGGAGATCTGAGTGAAGCCTTCGTGGCTGTTGGTTTGGCTTTCGTAGCAACCACACTCCTCCAAACGTAGACGTACCTTCTTGCAAAGGAAGGGAACTACGGGAATCATCTCCGTGTCATCGCGTGCTCCACTCTCGGTTACCTCTATCCTATTCTCTCTATTGCTTAGATATATCTTGCTTAGTTGGTAGCCTTGTCATATAGGTAAATTCACTTAGTTGCATATCTAGAGAATTTACCATTTGTGTCAAGCCTAAATTGAAAAAGAACTAAAAATTGGTTAGCACCTATTCACCCCCCCTCTAGGTGCGGCATACGATCCTTTCAATTGGTATCAGAGCCTCGGCTCTTATTTCGGGCTTAACCGCCTAAGAGTATGCCGGACGAGGAGTCCTCGGAAGGGGCCGCCAAGATGGTCTCCGTGGAAGACTTCAATTCGTTGAAGTCCTCCGTGGAAGCCCAAATGGAAAGCATGAAAAAGATGATTGCCGAGCTTTTGGCTCCGGCCCTTCCCAAGGCTCCTAGTGTAGAGGTTAAAGACACGGGTGTGTTACATGAGGGAGAGGCTTCGGACTTACCCTCATCTACCAAACCCGTGGAAGGTGATAACTTAAACACTATCAAATCCCCCATTGCATCTCCCAAGGGAACTAGTGAAAGGGAGAGCTACAATCGAGTACCTCCACCTTTCCAATCACCCGATATACCGGTTCCCATGCCTCATTTGAACATTAGGGGCGACCCACCTAAGTTTTCTATTGAGGATTTCGATACTTGGCAATTTGAGTTCCGCTCTCATGTTTGTAGTGCCTCCAATGAATTATGGAGAATCATCAAGGTGGGCTTCAAGCCATACAACCCCGACAATTTGACTAGAAGAGAAGCCATTGAGAGTCAACTCAACAACACCGCCTTGCACATGATTCAATCAAGTGTAGGGACAAAGGAATTGCATCGTGTCCGGAACTACACCACCGCCAAGGAAGCTTGGGAGGGTTTGACCGCGAGTTGCATTGGAAGTGAGAGCACAAGGAGGAACAAGTATAATGCTCTCAAGAATAAAGCCGAAGGGTTCATGAGGCTTCCGGATGAAGATCATGAAGATATGTATGGAAGACTTCTCACCGTTGCCGATGCCTTCCGGCTCGTTGGTGCCACCCACATCAATGATTCTTGGATCAAGGAGAAGTACATTGAATGCATGATGCCATTTGTACCCATTGATGTCAAGACTCTTGTGGGAAGGGAATGCTATTCCTCTCTCACCTCTCAACAAGTTGTGCACGAATTGCAAGCTCTCAAGGTGCTTGAGGAAACCTCTCATGATTCTCGCAATCGTGCTATTGGGATGGCAAAAGGTTCCAACCTTGCCTTGGTGGTCAACTCCGTTGAAGAAGTGGTTCCTCAAGAATCTTATAGAGCATCTTGGAGTATGACTTATCCGGAAGATTTGCAATGCCACTTCCATGATCACATGGCCTTCCATGCAAAATCCTTTTGGGTTGATCCCTCCAAGGCCAAGGAAGACAACATCAAGAGGAACAACAAAAATGGGTTCACAAGCTTTGGTCCAAAGACAAGATCATGCTACAATTGTGATGACAAGCGCCACTTCATTGCCGAATGCCCCTATGAGAATAGAGAGCTTCATAATGGGAGGCTCATTCCCAAGGACAAGAGCAAAGACTCAAAGGGCAAATATTCAAAGCCACCCAACAAGAAGTTCTACAACAACAAGACCAAGAAGGGCAAGAGGCCCTCAAGAGTTGTGCTAGTAACAAGGGAAGAATATTCTACCGATGAAGTTGAAAGTTCTAGTGGCGATGAAGATGAAGAAAGCTCAAAGGAATTGGCCGCCATCGCCACCACCAACACACCCTCTTCATCTCTCTTTGAATCTCCCAATGAGAACCCTCAAATCAAGAATGCACATTGCTTCATGGCAAGGTCCTCCTTGGACACACCTATTGTGCTATCAACTCAAGAAGAGTATACCTCCGGAGATGATGATGTTGATGATGAAGAAGATGCCACCTCTAATGGATTGGTCGCTCTTGCCTCCCTTTCCACCAACTCTTCATCACCAAGTGAATCCCCCAATGAGGTCATTCATGTGGAGGAAGAAAGTTGCCTTATGGCTAAATCCTCCGAGGTATCATCCCCTAACCCCTCTATGCCTAACTTATCTAGCGATCTAGGGGTTGATGATGCTAGTCTAAAAGTGAAACAAGAAATGCTAGATTTTGACGATTTCATTCTTAACCTACAAGGTAACACTAAGAAGCATGTTTCTAGCCTCATGGTTCGTTTAGCTCAACAAAGTGATATGCTTGAGAAAAAGGGTCAAATAGAGAGAGAAGACTCTCTTGAAATCCATGCTCTTAAAAATGCTCTTGAGGAAAGTCAAGAAACTATAGCTTCTCTTGAGGAGAGGCTAGAAACTCTTGAAGAGCCTCAAGATAAAATTAACAAGCTCACTAAAGCTAGAGATCTTGCTAGGGCTAAGTTTAAAGTGCTTAAAAAGGAAAAGGCCCAATTTGAGGTTGATCATGAGAAACTTGTGAAAGATCTAGATGAACTAGACAAAGCTCACAAAGCTTTGAAGAGTGAATACACTCTCTTATCCAAGTCTTATGAGCAACTTCAAATTAGGCTTGCCTCATATGATGTGCCTAGCTCCTCTACTCCTTCATGTGATCATGCAAATGTTATTGAGGAAAATGCTAGGTTGAAAGATGAACTTGCTAGGACCTCCTCTCCCCAAAGTAAAATTTCGTTGGATGATCTTTTGAGTAAGCAAAGATCAAACAATGGGAAGGAGGGACTTGGTTTTAATTCCAAGGCTAAAAAGGCAAACAAGAAAAAGACCAAGCCCGCACATGAGAAAGCTAATGGTGAACCCCGAAAGGGCAACACCATTAATGATGATGGTGCGGGAATAGACAATCCTCACTATGTTCTCTTTAAAGATTATTATGGTGATGTTTATGCTAAGTATGTTGGTCCATATGATGGTTATGTTGCTTGGTCTATTTGGGTCCCAAAGACCCTTGTTGCTAACAAAAGAGGACCCATTGAAAAATGGGTACCTAAATCCAAGAATTGATCTCATGTAGGACTATGCCACCGGAGGTTCAAAATGGGTACTTGATAGTGGATGTACAAGTCATATGACCGGCGGCAAGAACCTCGTCAAGGAGTTGAGGCCTAATGTAAATGATATCACCGTCTCCTTTGGCGATAATTCTACATCCGAGGTATTGGGTTTTGGCAAGGTTGTGGTTGCACACAACATTACTCTTGTGGATGTCATGCTTGTCAAAACCCTTGGTTACAATTTGCTTTCCGTTTCCGCCCTTGGCAAGATGGGTTTCGCCGTCTTTATTGATAATGATATTGTGGTCCTCTTGTGGAGCAAGACTCTAAAAGTCGCATTCGTTGGGTATCGCGAACACAACTTGTATGTGGTGGACTTTTCGGGGACCACCACGTCAAGTGCGATGTGCCTATTCGGAAAGGCGGACGTGGGTTGGTTGTGGCATCGCCGCCTAGCCCATGTCAACATGAGAACTTTGCAAAGTCTTCACAAGGGGAACCATATTGTGGGTCTAATGGAAAATGTGTCTTTTGCCAAAGATCGTGTTTGTAGGGCTTGTGTTGAAGGCAAAATGCATGACTCTTCGCATCCAAGCAAGACCATCATCTCTTCCAAGAGGATCTTGGAGCTCCTCCATGTGGATCTCTTTGGTCCCGTTTCTCATGCAAGTCTTGGTGCGAAGAAACATTGCTTGGTGATTGTTGATGATTACTCAAGATACACTTGGGTCTACTTTCTCAAGACGAAAGATGAGACTCAACAAATATTCATTGACTTTGCTACCGAGGTGCAACGCCAACACAACCTCCTCATTATGGCAATAAGAAGTGACAACGGCTCCGAGTTCAAGAACTACACACTCAATGATTTTCTTAGTGATGAGGGGATTCGTCATCAATATTCCGCTGCTTACACCCCTCAACAAAATGGTGTTGCGGAGAGGAAGAACCGGACTCTTATGGATATGGCAAGGTCTATGATGGCGGAGTATAAATCCCGCTATAACTTTTGGGCCGAAGCCATCTCCACCGCATGTCACTCCTCCAACCGGCTCTATCTCCGCAAGGGCTTGAACAAGACTCCATATGAAATACTCACCGGCAACAAGCCCAACATCTCATACTTCAAGGTGTTCGGTTGTAAGTGTTTCTACAAAATCAAAGGAGTTCGTTTGTCTAAATTTGCTCCTAAAGCTTTGGAGGGTATATTTGTTGGTTACGGTGCCGAATCTCACACTTATAGAATCTTTGATGTATCCTCTGGGATTATCATTGAATCTTGTAGTGTGAAGTTCGAAGAAAATGATGGCTCCCAAGTGGGGCAAGTTGATGTTTGTGCAGGTGATGAAATACCTCAAGATGCCATAGTAAGAATGGGTGTGGGATTTTTCCGCCCCATTGAGGGACACGGTGTGGCGTCTCGGGAAGGACTATGCTCTACCACGGTGGAGCCCTCATCTTCTCAACATCAACAAACCCCATCAAGTGAAGCAAATGATGCACCAACCCAAGAACAAGAACAAAACCCTTCCTCTAGTGTGCAAGATCAAGGACAAGATCAAGGACAAGATCAAGGACAAGATCAAGAACAAGATCAAGGTCATGATCAACCAAGAATTCATGATGGTTCCGACGAGTATCCATTTGATATTTGCTCCGCACCAAATGATGTCCAAGATCAAGCACATGATGTTGAGCACCCACAAGAGATTGTAGTTGCTCAAGTTGAAGGTCAAGACGGGGACCCAAATGGTCAAGATGATCAAGTGACACCTCCAAGGCCAAGAAGAACCAAGGAGGAGATCGAGGCCCGTCGTTTAGCAAGAAGAGATAGGACCCTTGAAATTCGTGGACACACTCATGATAAGGTCCTCGGTGATGTTCGAGCAAAAGTCTCCACAAGAAGGCAATTGGCTAACTTTAGCAATCATCATGCCTATATCTCCGTTGTGGAACCCAAGAAAGTGTTTGAAGCTCTTGAAGATTCGGATTGGGTGGAAGCTATGCATGAGGAACTCAACAACTTCAAGCGCAACAAAGTGTGGACCTTAGTAGAGAAGCCAAAAGAGTGCCGCAATGTTATAGGCACTAAATGGATATTCAAGAACAAGCAAGATGAGTTTGGAAATATTGTGAGGAACAAGGCAAGATTGGTGGCTCAAGGTTTCTCTCAAGTTGAAGGGATTGACTTTGGAGAGACCTATGCTCCCGTGGCTCGTCTTGAGTCCATCCGTATCCTTCTTGCTTATGCATCGCATCATAACTTTAAGTTACAACAAATGGATGTGAAAAGTGCTTTTCTTAATGGTCCTTTGCATGAAGAGGTGTATGTTAAGCAACCCCCGGGGTTCGAGGATCTCAACTTTCCTAACCATGTCTACAAGCTTGATAAAGCACTTTATGGTCTCAAACAAGCTCCTAGAGCTTGGTATGAGCACCTTAAGGAATTGTTGGTAGACCGTGGGTTTGATGTTGGGCTAATCGACCCCACTCTTTTTACTAAGAGGGTCAATGGGGAGCTTTTCATGTGCCAATTATATGTTGATGATATTATATTTGGCTCTACTAACAAAGCTTTCAATGATGAATTCTCAAAGCTTATGACCGATAGGTTTGAGATGTCTATGATGGGAGAGATGAAGTTTTTCCTTGGTTTTGAGATCAAGCAATTAAGAGAAGGAACCTTCATCAATCAAGCAAAATATCTCCAAGACATGCTCAAGAGGTTCAAGATGACCGAGATGAAGGGTGTTGCCACTCCTATGGTTACCAAATGTCATCTTGCACTTGATCCCAATGGTAAAGAGGTGGATCAAAAGGTATATCGCTCCATGATTGGATCCTTGCTTTACCTTTGTGCATCTAGACCGGACATAGTGTTGAGTGTTGGTGTGTGTGCAAGGTATCAAGCTTCTCCTAAGGAGAGCCACATGATGGCTCTCAAAAGAATCTTTCGATATTTGGTTGATACCCCAAGATATGGTATTTGGTACCCCAAAGGCTCAAGTTTTATTCTCAATGGATATACCGATGCGGATTGGGCGGGTGACAAGGATGATAGGAAATCAACTTCCGGGGCCTGCCAATTCCTTGGTAGGTCCTTGGTGTGTTGGTCTTCTAAGAAGCAAAATTGCATATCTCTCTCCACCGCCGAAGCCGAATATGTTGCCGCCGCAAGTGGATGCACTCAATTGTTATGGATGAGGCAAACTTTAAAGGAATACGGTGTCATTTGTGACAAAGTGCCTCTATTATGTGACAATGAAAGTGCTATCAAGATCGCCTATAATCCGGTGCAACATTCAAGAACGAAGCATATTGAGATCCGGAATCATTTCATTAGGGATCATGTTGCCCGGGGTGATATTGAGCTTATCTATGTTCCTACCAAAGATCAACTTGCCGATATATTCACGAAGCCTCTTGATGAAGCAAGGTTCACTTATTTGAGGAATGAGCTAAATATCATCGATTCAAGGAGTATAGCTTGACCATCTTGCAAACACACCTTCGTCTCAAAACTTTATTTGGTTTAGATGTGGGCATGGAAATAGGGGGAGTGCGGTTTAAATTATTGAGCTATCCCTCCCCCCATAATGCCAACATTAAAGATTTCATTCTCGTTATATCATATGTTGATATGTGAGCTTAAATGATGAGTATTGGTTTGGACCCAAGATATATCTTCGCGGTGCCATACCATAACACTCATATATGGTGGCCTAGGCCACCACACTCTTCTTCGTGAAGAGTTGGAGTTGTTTGGTTTTTTCTTTGGATTTTATTGACATCTCCATGTTCTTATGGGAAATCACTCTAGTTTGGCCTTATTTGCTCATATCTTGCAAACTTGAGTGACCATGTACCATTAACAGTTTGTTTCTTCTAAAACCTAAGCCTACTCTTTCCTATAAGCCATTTCCATCTTGCTCATTTGTCATGTTTGGTAAAAAACTTGGAGTTTGAGGTTTTTCGGTCGGATGATCTAGGGTGCTCCATCTTATTGGTAGATTTGTACCTTATATGTGATGTGATACTTTATTACATCATATATGGGACTTGCAAATAACCAACGAAAGATGGGCCGGATTCCCGGTGATTCTGGAATTTTCCAGAACCCCGGATAATCCGGCCCCAGGCCACCCCGGAATATCCAGCCCGGCCGGATTATCCGCCCTAAGCTAGGGCCGGATTATCCGGCCTGGGCAGATCTTGAAAGGGTTGAGTCGAGGGCGCAGGGGGTAAAACGGTTCAAACCTTCCCCCCCACGCGCCTCTCTCCTCTTTCTCCTCTCAAGGCCGCCGGATCTCCTCCTCCTCGCCGGAGACGCTCCATCCGCCCCCTCTCGGAGTTCTTGGGTGGATCGGGTGCATCTCCTCCCTAGCTACCTTCTCCTCCAAGCGGTTTCCACAATGGATGTGGGTATGATTCACAATCTCTAACCCTAGATGTTGTGTTTTATATGTGCTATTTTCTTGGTGGAATTGGTGTCTAGTTGTTCCAAATCATGAGTAGTGTACTCCTCTTGCATGCTATGAGGCCGATCTAGTCTTAGACGAGTTTTTGATTGAAAATCTGCACATCTCGCAGGGCCGGATTATCCGCCTCGAGCAGGCCGGATTATCCGGCCGGGCCGGATTATCCGCCCCCAGGGGACGCCGGATTATCCGGCCTGGAGCTTCATCGCCGCTGCAGTTTTGCTTCAATCTATCATGTCTAGACTTGTACCAACTTATAGCATGCTTCTCGAGTATTTTACTATATCTTACATGACTTATGAGCATTACCTTCTCTTTGCTACCCGCCTTTGCTTCTCACAGGTGGTGCTTCTCGGGGTGGTCGGAGACGCCAGAGGCATGATCGATCTAGTGACGAGTTTGCACCCAATGCTCCTCGCAAGTCGGTCACTTCAAGGAGGAAGAACAAGGAAGTGAGGGAGAACTACAAGGCCATGGATCCAGTTTCTTATTCCGCTATCCGCTTGAAGAACTGGTATGAAGATGTTCCAAGGGATGAAGAGATAGAGGGCAGGAGATATTGGTGCATGGAGCAAATGTACATCTACAAGGACATCTATGAGCCTATGAAGAATCTGAGACCCATGCAAGCCATTGATGTGGACATTCTAGCTGAAAACAATCACTTTGAAGATGCTATCTGGGTTGTTGGAAGAATGGGCTTGAAAGATATCATGAAGATTCAATGTGACTACAGCCCAGAGTTGGTGAAGCAATTCTTTGCCACTTTGGCAATCAAGACCGATGAGGAACGCACTATGGAATGGATGTCTGGCTCCACACATTGCACTGCCACTCTGCGCCGCTTTGCTGGTATCCTTGGAGTTTCTATTGATGAGGGTCGTCGTCTTCATGGACCACAACAGACTGACAAGAATGCTCTTGCAAATCTCTATACCTCAGAGGGAAGGATTGGTTATACAAAGGGGCTGCTCCTCATATACAGTCAGTTGCTTCGGTTCTTTCGGGCAACCATTTGCCCAAGTGGTGGTAACAATGATGCTATCCGGGGAGTCCTTGTCGATCTTATGCACCTCAGCTATAAGTGTGCTCGTGATGGTGATGAAGTGCGGGACTACACTCTTGATATCATGGACTTTATCTTCCATGAGATCCGTGATGCCATGGTCTCCCGGACCACAATACCTTATGCACCCTACATCCAGCTTCTCATCAACAACTCTGTGTCTGTGAGTGAAGATTTGAGTGGGTATCCGTTGGTGAAGCACCATGTCAAGAAGGCCTACAAGCTCAAGCCAGTCTCTTCTGCTGTTCCTGCTCCTGACTCTTTCATGGGTGATGCTCGTTCTAGTGGTGTTGCTCCTGGTCGTCATCCCGATGTCCCGGCTATGAGGAAGCAAGTGACCCGGCTTAGTTGGTTTCAGCGTCACATCCTTTGCATGAACATTGAGATCCATAAGGAGAACTATGCAGCCAGCCGTGAGCGTTCTGAGATTAAGCATACTCAGGCGGTTATTCTACACAAGCTCAGTGGTGATCAAGGTCCCCCGCCTCAGCCTCCAGCTCACCCGGGTTACACTAGGTGGCACTCTGCACAGGTTCCATGGAGTGATCTTGATGATTGCCTTCAAAGGTCCAACACCTCTCGTCGCTCTCCGGATGCTCCTGACACTGATGAAGAGGAAGAAGAAGAAGAAGAAGAGGTGCAAGAGTCCGATGATGATTATGCCTCCGAGTGATTCCCATGGGACGTGTAGCATCGCGCTTGTCCCCTTTTTGGCGTCTCGATGCCAAAGGGGGAGAAGTGTTCTATTAGGATTCTCGGGGATTTGCATGGTTTGGGCACAAGCATATGCGTTTACCATTCTTATATTGCTTGTGTTCCCGCTTATTTGAACTATTTGGTTTGTTTGTGTGCCGTTCAAAACTATGTGCTATGTGGTGTGAGACATTGTTATGGCTTTCGGATTTCTATTTGTTGAGATCAAGGATATTTCATTATGTGTGATGCTATATCTCCGTATTATATATCTACACATGGGTATGACTTCTTTCATCCTATCTCAACTTCTTATGTGTCAATGTCTTTTGTTAGAGCTCATGTTGGATATCTCTTGTGTTGAGGCACCTTACCCCTATGTGTTGTGTATTTGTATTCAAATGCAAATTACTTATATGCACACATGTAGGGGGAGTGCCTCTATGTTTTGCCATCATGCTTGTCTCTATAATGATTCTATTGCAAATCCGTATATTGTCATCAAACACCAAAAAGGGGGAGATTGAAAGAACATCTCTCACATTATGTTTTGTGTGTTTGATGTCAATATATATGATACACTAATGTTTAGTTAAGTGGTACAGGGATTACATAGATATTTATTCATGTGTGTTTGGATTTGATCGTGTGTCAAAAAGGTTTCAGAAAAGGTTGGCCAGGCCGGATAATCCGGGCCGGATATTGTTGAAATATCCGGCCCCTGTTTTGGCTAAGTATTTCAGGAAATGTGGCTCTGGAAGGGGGCCGGACATTTGGCCGGATAATGTCCCGGTATTGTACCAGGGCCGGATTATCCGGGCCGGATATTTTGGAAATATCCGGCCCCCGTTTCGCTAAGGACCGGAAGAAAATCGACTACGGCTCGGGGCCGGACATTTGGCCGGACAATGTCACTCTTTGCCCCGAAGACCGGATTATCCGGGGGCGGATTATCCGGCCCTTACTTAGGCCGGATTATCCGGCCCCCCGGAAACTGCAACGGCTCCATTTTGAGTGGGGGTATAAATACCCCCCTTCTTCCTCCTTGGCTGTTTGCTCAATCATTGCACAAGAATTCTGCCAAGCCATCTCCATTAGAGCCAACTCAAAGAAAGTCAAGATTTGCAAGATCTCCTTCCTCCCCCAACCAAATCTCTTGATCTTTGGAGATTCGAAGGAGAAGACACCGATCTACATCCTCACCGAAGCGTTCTTCATTTCCCCCTCTCTTGTTTGAGGGATCTCATGCTAGTGTTCCTATTTGGTTCCCTAGTTGATTTGTGTTGATGTATTGTTGTTGATTGTTGTGTTGAAACAGATTTGGGAGCCTCCAATTTGGTTGTGGATGTGTGCCCCAAGAACCTTGTAAAGGCCCGGTTTCCGCCTCGAGGAAATCCCTTAGTGGAAGTGGGCTAGGCCTTCGTGGCGTTGCTCACCGGAGATCTGAGTGAAGCCTTCGTGGCTGTTGGTTTGGCTTTCGTAGCAACCACACTCCTCCAAACGTAGACGTACCTTCTTGCAAAGGAAGGGAACTACGGGAATCATCTCCGTGTCATCGCGTGCTCCACTCTCGGTTACCTCTATCCTATTCTCTCTATTGCTTAGATATATCTTGCTTAGTTGGTAGCCTTGTCATATAGGTAAATTCACTTAGTTGCATATCTAGAGAATTTACCATTTGTGTCAAGCCTAAATTGAAAAAGAACTAAAAATTGGTTAGCACCTATTCACCCCCCCCCCTCTAGGTGCGGCATACGATCCTTTCATAGCCAGCGACAAAGCCGTGAGTACATTGGAATTGTACTCGCAAACCATCAAGAAGGTAATTTGCAAGAGTGCAAGATAACAAGCGCTAATCTAAGATGACAAGAGGGAAAGACTAGATTCTCTTGTGGATATAGCATGTAAAAGAGAAGCAATTTCTCTTGTGGATATAGCATCCCGACATCTTGGTCGAAGGGGATACTGCAAGGGGATTATACGACATCTCTATACCTTTGTTGAAGAAGACACTTCAAAAGAGGTCCTATGACATCTCTATATCTTTGTTGAAGAAGATACTTCAAAAGAGGTCCTATGACATCTCTATTTCTTTGTTGAAGAAGATACTTCAAAAGAGGTCCTATGACATCTCTATATCTTTGTTGACGAAGATACTTCAAAAGAGTTCTACAACATAACCACTAGGATGGGGTTACCCTATTTAATTCCGACCAACATCACATGGTCATCAAAACCTTTCTGGTACTTCGAAAACAACTCTCTTTTGCTTTGCAAAGTGTTTTCAAAACAAAGTCAACACAGCTAAGCAACGGCCATCCCAAATGTCCATGACCGTGGACGCGGCTATTCGAATAGATTATACTCTGCAGAGTTTGCACACTTTCCCCACAAGATCCGCGAGTCTATCATGTGGGCATCATCCCTGCATATCAACTATGCCATGACAAAAACTCGGACATAGCCTTTCGCCTATTCGTCTTAGCACGGGATCCTACCCTATGGAGTATGTACCTCCCCGGCACCGTGGCAGCTCACCTCACGTTGAGCGTGACTCCACCGCCACATCAGGAGACCCATAGTGTCTTCCGGACGGGTAGCCCCGAAGGCATCCCGTTATACTGTTGTCTCCACCAACAACAACCCGGACTCGGGGGTAATCTTACCCTTGTATAGTTGTGCGGTGTCCCATGTTAAGAAGAACAAACTACGAGCTAAGCCCCGTGCCCATGTTGGGGTATTGTGGTTGCGCGGGTTGGTTGTTCCGGGCGAATACATAGAACCATGTGTTGTTTTTTTTCAAAAACCCAAGTTACCACCATTATTGCCTTTCCACCACAACCACATTGTCACTTCCTTTTTAAACCTTTCATTTGAAAGCTACACTTGGGCAAGACCACATCTCCCCAAGGTTTTCAAAGCCTTACCAAAACATAAACTTTAGTGGGGTTCCCAACCTATGGCTTTATTGTAGTGAACTAAAACAACGAGGGGCATGATTCTAGTCATCATACCACTAAAGAGAGGGTAAATGAGGTGTCAAGGAGAGGATCATACATACTTAAGGTAAGTATGCATAGACAACATAAGGAGAACAATACAACAAGGGCATGATGCTAATCATCATACCACTACGGGGATGCTAATTTTAGGTGTCAAGGGGTCATGCATGCTTAAGGTAAGCATGCATAGTGTCAACATGAGTAGAAGGATACAACAAGGACATGATGCTAATCATCACACCACTAAGGGGAGGGAGTAATTTGGATGTCAAGAGGCTCACATACTTAAGTTAAGTATGCAAAGCCTAACCACAAAATGAACTAACCCAAGATGGATCAAGAGACAAAGACAACAAATAGATAACAACAACAAGTAACATGTCATCAAGCGATCAAAAGATGGCTTGCCTTGGCTGTCTCATTTGTCCCTGGACTTCTTCAACTCCATCAAATAAGAATTCCAACAATAAAAGTAAAATCCTTGTCCGAACCACTTCTTCTTCTTCTCCGGAATTGTTCGCATCTATCGCCGGAAAATATATAAAGGAACACAATCAACACATTGTACCAACAAAACAACATTCAACAATCAATAGCTAACCACTCTACTAAGGCTAACATACTAAGGACTTATAGTCACTTCAAAACAACTTTTTTAAAAGAAAACCAATTGACTTCTCTTAATAAAAGCATGAGAGCCTCACAAAGTAGCAATTGCCTCTCTGGTTATTACCATGGCATAAATTAAATATCCCTGGTAGATAACAATGTAAAGAAGACAAGTGCAATGCTTTGGCCTAAAAAAACAAACATCTTATATTTTCAAACATTTTTGGAGAAGCAAAAAATATTTTCCTACTTTATTATGCTAATAGAACACTATACAAAAATAGGAGGTAAACAATATACCACACTATTTGAATTCTTAAGCAAAACAACAGAACTTGGTTTAAGTTGCCGAAGTTTTTGTTTTGCAATAATAAAACAAAGGTTGGTGATTTTAAAACAAAAGTGGTGGCAAAGATTTGACTAAAAACAAGGGGGTTTAGGCTCAACATTTCATGTGATACACACACTATCACTACAGTAACAAATTGTCATGACCAGATGCTATTACTAATTAATATAGATGAACAGTACTAAAACAAGACTATGAAAATTGGATTTACTCGAAAAGGTTAATCCTACAAATTTAGGAATTATCTAGAATCTGCAGTACACAAAGAACAAGTTTAATATGCCAAAAATCTTAGAAAAAATCCTAAAAATATGGGACCAATGGCATTGGAAAGCTAATGAAATTTCTGATCTAATGCAATTAGTTTCAATGGATTTGGGTTTGTAGAACTTGAGTTATTAACATTTTCGTGCCACTGGTTTAACACAAATTAACAGAAAATTCAAATGTTAAAACGGGCGGGAAAAGCCTGGGCCGCGCGGGGGTGGAGATTGGGCCGGCCCAGGAAGATTTTCCAGGTGGAGGGGTGAGGAAAAAAAGAAAAGGAAGAGGAGGGGAAGAGGGCCCGGGACGGGGCCCAGCTGCATGGCCGAACAGGCCACGTTGGCCCATGCAGCGTACGGGGAACGTCCTCCTCCTCGCGACCACACACGCGTTCGAGCGAAACAGAAATGGGGACGGGGCGGCCGGGGACTCACCGAGGCGGCGGCGGTCGAAGGCGGAGCTCCGGCGGGCGGGGGCGGGTCGGGGCAGTGCAGGCGCGCGTCCAGGGGCACGTCCAATAGCCCCTCTAGGTCAAGCAGGGGCTCCTCCATGCTGCAGCATGTGCAGCTCCTTCTCCGGTGAGTTCTTCGGTCGATGACAACGGCGGCTCCTAGTGGTCCTGGACGAAACGGAAGGGTGCGTTAGGGCGGGCAGAGGGTGGCTAGTGAGATGGAAAAGAGGGGGAAGGAGGCAGTCGTCGGGGGAGAGCCCTACTGGTTTGCCTCCTCACGGTGACCACGGGCGGGAGGTGCTCCTCCAACGAGCAGCCGCCAGAGAAGGTGTTGCAGTGCTCCTGGATGAGAGGTGAGAGAGTGGTTGGGGTGAAGTAGGAGTGTTGTGAGGGAATGGAGAGCGCAGGGGCAGGGCTCTTATAGCCGGAGGGGGTGCAACGAGCAGTGGCCGTGGCCAACGGGAGGGCGAGCGTGCGGTGGCAGTGGCCAATGGGGGCGCTCGTGCTGACGTCTGGGCGAAGCGGGAGGGTGACGCAGGGACGCTGGCGTCAGCAGAGGGGCAGCATGCGCGGGAAAAAGGGAGGGTGCAAGCGGGAGGTGGTTTTCACGAGCGAGTTGTTCCCCTGTTCGTCTTAGGGTTTGGGTGGTGTCATGTTTGGGCCATCGGCTTGGTGCGTTTTTTGGAGGGGGAGGGAGGGTCCAGGTGGGTTGGGGCCAGGGGACGGTGCACTGGTTTGTGCCAAGGATGTGGCCCGGCCATGTAGAGAGGATGCCCTCCTTGCTAGCGTTTTGGGAGGGAAGGGTAAGAGAAAAAGGGAGAGAGTGTATGGTGAGTATGGCGTGATCAAGGTTCTTGCAATGGCAAGGTTTGCAGCAATTTGTAACCAAGAATAAAAGAGAATAAAGTGGTGGTGATGGTGATGGTGTCCACTTGATTCATGAAGAGAAAATGGTAGGTAGATGAGGAGGTGGTGATAATTTTTTGGGAGATTTCCAAATCCCTCAAGACATAAAGGCTAGATGTGATCATGGCTGAACACATAGCGATTTTGGCTAAATGCATGAAATGATGGGCTCACCATTTCAATATTAGGTAGAAAGAAATAAATAATCTCATAGGTGGGAATATTATGAGATGGGTGAAGAAAAAGGTATTAGACCCCATCCTCAAGGTTGTAGGTAGTTGGGTTGAGATACTACTTAACAAAAACCAAGGAGAGTTAGAGAGAAAAGAATATTAGGGTTCTAGATTAAGAGGGAACAATTTTTATTAGGTCTAGGTTGGGGATGCAAGGGAATGATTGGCTTCCTCTAATATCCCCTCCAAGGAGCAAGAAGAGAGTGGCATGCATGACTACCAAGGTCAAGGGGTGATGCTAGAGGTGGTTGTCAAAAATGATTTCTTGAGTAGTGTTGGAGGGCTTTGGGTAGATAATCTATTTGTTGGACAAATGATAATTTTCCAAGGTCATGACTAGGTGGAGTGGTGATCTTGAATGATAGATATGTGAGATGTATTATGGGTAATGACAGTACCATGGATATTTGATCATAGATCAAATAGTTCTAAAACTTTGTTGTAGTGTATATATGGCCTTTATTTGATTTGAATAAAATAAATAAGAAACCTTACTTGAAGTATTTGAGGAAAAGGAGAGAGAGGTTTTAGAAGAGTAGAATGACCCATTGAGGAATTAGAAATTATGGATCATCCCATTTTAGGATTTTTGGAAACCAAAATTTCCTACAAAGGCTTTCTCAAGATTTTGAAGTCACATAAAGTAAGGGTAAGCCATTTGGTAAATACTTTGTGTCAAAATAAAACAATGTCTTTTAGAAACTCTTTTGTGATACCATGATCAAAGGTGATCATAGTCAAATTTAAAAGAAGGGTTTTTGACAAAATCCTTTGAATTAAGATTTTTGAATTATAGAACAAAAAGATGTTTGGTGATTTTTGTGAAATGCTTTCTCAAATGTTTTTGAAGGGAGGAGGTTAAGGTAATACAAGAGTGATCATAGCTTCACTATTTTTCTGGAGACTAGATATTGTGTGTTGAGGTATTTTATGGGAAAACACCAAGCATCGGGTTTAATGTATCAGAAGGTAAAGGAAAAGAATTTCCCACGGCCACATATGTGTTTTCCTAGATTGTTTTACCACTAGAGGTGTTGTTCTTTGAGGTAGCTCAAGACAAAATTCAACAAGCATATCAAGTCAATTCATCTACCAACAGATCAAAGCAATACATTCTATTAAACAGATTAAGGCAATTTCATCCTAATTAGTCTCTAGAAAAAGTTTTTGTTCCCCCTGATTTTTGTCCTCTGGACAACTATGCAAGGTTGCAAACGTTGGGGTGTTACAAGGGGCCTCCCCCGATTCCCGACTTCACGGCCAGCAACTCGCACAACTGTAACATCCCAATTTTCAATCAATGAGAAATGGTGGTTTCCAAACTTCAAATTTTGCTACCAACAAAAACTTTTATTTTTGCATATAGTGCTATGCATAGTGTTTGTGCATTTGTGTGACATTGCCATGATGTGTGCTTGTAACCCTTACCAAGGTACTAAAACCCTACCCTTGATCCCTTGTGATCACAAAGAAAAGCAAAAACAAAGAAAGGAATAAAAGTTAGAAAATCACAACACCCCCACATATGGTTTATGCCATTTTTGAAATTCTTCAACTTAGACCAATTTGACTTGTGCCATTGGGTGTAGAATGTTACTAAACACTTAAGAACACCTTTTGAATCAAAGAAACTCAAATCAAATCAAATTTGAAATCAAATTGAGCTCACATAAAATAATGGTCAAATCTGCCATTTTTATCCTGATACCCACTTTGAGCTCCAATATTAAGCAAATCTTAAACCAAACCCTCACAACTCTTTGCACCTCATCCAAGAACTCTTCAAGGTGAACAACTTTGGTCAAGACCATCACTGCAAATTCTTTCTCCTTTTCTTAATCTCATCAAGCAAAGTTGGGACATTAAAACAGATTCAAGATTGTGTCACTTTTGGTTTCTTGCAAACCAATTCAACTTTGCACCCCACCACCACCATTCTGCTCCAAACATTATATGAATCAACTCCACCAAAAAAATTTGCAAAATTTGAAAATAAATTTCTTGCGGCCATTTTGTCAAGCACCTTGCAGGCAGGGAGAAGAATTGAGCCCATGCTGGTTTTGGAGAGTGGACCAAGTCCAACCCTGGTCCCTTTGCTTCCCTCAGCATCCCTGCACCTCACTGCCCCCCTCTGCACCCCTCCCACTTGGCCTCCACGACCATGACCAGGCCATGCCGTGGCATGACATGCCCTCACCATGCCACTCCTCTCTCTGGTCAATTCGGCCCTGCACCACCATGTCAGCCAACCTCCTCTCACTCCCCTGAACACGCTAGACATCTTGATCGACCGAGGAGAGCAAGACAGTGGCCGGAACGCAACGTGCCCAGTGACGCGCGCGGACGCCAGGGCGTGCACAGACGCGCGCCAGAGCACGCTCGGCCATGACGTCGCCCCACTGCCCTATGCCCTCACTCGCCATCTCCGCTCGTCAGCAGCTGCGCCACGCCACCAGGAGACGCCAGGACATGCCCGTTGGTCCGCGGGAACGCTGTAGCCGTCGTCACCGTCGACGATTCCCGCCACGGCACTGCCAGCTCCCGTCAAGCTCATGAGCTCGTCCTTGCCTCGTTTTCACCGCAATCACGCCTGGCGTGACCGCCGTGACATCGCCTACCCGCCCGCGTCATCGCCAGTGCCTCTGCTCCCCTGTAGCGACGTAGCCATGGACGACCCCATCGCCCGAGCCGCGGCACCCCTCGCCTCTATAATAGGAGGCCCTCCCCTCTCGATTTCTTCACACTCTCAGCCTCCCCTCTCATCCCTGACTCTCCTCGTCCACTCTCCGCTCCACATTAGCCACCAGATCTAGCCAATTCGTCGCCGGAGCCCGTGGAGCCGCCGCAGAAGGAGGAGACGATTGCCGCCACCTCGAACGACGCCACGTGTACCGGGAGGTTCGCCGTCCTCGACAACGTCGCTGCGCACATCGCCGATCATCACCGGAGCTCTGGTGAGCTCTCCGACCCCCTAGCCTCGCCGCCAGAGCCACAACATCTCGTCGGAGACGACGATGCTCGTCGGCCGCACGATCTAGTTCTAATCCTACGCCTCACGTTGATCGGTACCGTTTCGGTGTTTGAACACGCTGATGCGTAGACCCCACCTATCAGGCGGCCCGCTGCGCTAGACGCACTGCTGGGCCAGCCCAACTCGTTTCCCGCGCGTCCAGTTAATTCAAATTTGTTTATTCCAATTTAACCCAAATTTGAATACTGGTGCCCACTTAAAATTTTAATAAAACAAAATCTACCAAACCAAATTTAATAATTTTTATATATTTGGAAAGCTTAGAAAATTATCTAAACAACTACATTGGCCTCAACCCAAGATTCATTATAGAAATAATGTGATAAAAATAACAATGTAGGGCCTTTTTGAACTTCAAACAATTATTAAAAATCAACCAAAAATGCTTTTGAGTTGATTCCAACTCTCAAAAATCACATTTCTTATACTCTAATTGTTTATGCAAAAATATAGCATAGTTGTTTATATGATCATGGTCTAGATTAAATAATGGCTTTATGGCTAGTTCTAGTCCATTTAAATTTTCCAAATTTATTTAGTAACTAGTATGAGTGGTCATATCTCATTTAAATCTCTGTCCCAAGTAAGTCAACATGAGGTGTTGACCTTGGTCTATATAATCTCATACTGAATTATTGGGTGATATGAAAGTATTACCCTGATAGTGTTAAATTGCATGAGGTATAATACCTCATTTAAATCATTTCCCAAATAATAATTATGAAGTGTTGACCTTGGTCAACATGGGTTCATATATTATTTATTTGAGGAACTTAACTCTTAACCAGATTCAATGAGAGGAAATTATTTCCTCAAAGACTTAAATAGAAACCCTAAATCAATACTTGTAATGAGAGGAAATTATTTTTCTTAAGAAGAAAACAAAGTCAATCCACATCATAAGAATGTTGTGATGCTAGCATAGCTTGTGTGACTCATGTGTGTGCTTAGTCTAGCTTTTAAGAACTATTTGGTGATTATGTACTCCGTATCCGTTTTTAGACGCTAGTACCGAGGAATACCAAGAGGAGGAGGAGGTCTACTCCCAGGAAGAAGAAGACCACTTTGATCAGTACACCAACCAAGGCAAGCTAATATTCTTGCAAAGTGCCAATCTCTCCCAGAGCAAGGCACACTCACCTGTTACTTCATGCTTCATGATCAAATCCCAATTTTTATCCTTACAAGCTTTTACCTTGATTATTAAAGCTTACTTTTATCGTTAACTTTGGTCTAAGTATAGAGTACTACAAGAGTATCAAACTTAGCCTAGAAGAGCTACAAGATAGTTAGCACCCCTCAGGACTAGTGCTAGTGCTAACCAATAAAATTGACTACTCTAGATGGGAACTTGTGAAATGAAAAGACTTTGAAAGATTTTTGAAGGTGAATATGACTGGAATGACATGATGAATTTGATTAAAAACTGATGGTTGGGTTTGGATGCGATACCTTTCCAATTACTTAGCACCCCCACAATACCTGATTATGGGTAGGGCTTAACTGGAAGTTTATGCATCTTAGTATGGGTTCCCTCTAAACAAGCATCATAGGGGTTATGCCGAGGCTGCCTCCGTTGAAAGTGAAATGATGTGAAATGAGGTGAATGTCCGGCCCAAGCCCTGTGCAGTTCCCAGGCTGACGGTTTGTCTTCACTGGGAGGCCAAGCTCATGGGGAGAGGTACCTATACTAGGGTATGTAAGTGAAAGGTTATGGTTGATGATCCGCGTACTGAGTTACGATTATTCAGGGTTATCCCTGGCGGATGAAATCAAATGTTGTGGCACAAGTATGCAGCCTCTGCAGAGTGTAAATCTATTCGAATAGCCGTGTCCACGGTTACGGACGGTTGGAAAGGCCATACTGTTCCATTGTCAGATGTTTTCTTGATAAAGTTTGAAGATTGAATGGTGACTTGACTTGAACCACAACTGAGTTGTGGGAATGACACTAATGTTCCCACTTGAGTTAGTTAGCAAATGAAGAGTCTTTCACTAAATGCTTATGAACAAAAATTGGCTTTCTGCAAATACACCTAGAGCTTAGAACTATCTTAATAAAATTGACCGCACCTACACTAGTATTAGTTTGCGAGTACTTTAAAAGTACTCACGGCTGTGTCCCTGGCTATTCAAATGGCCAGACTATGAAGAGGAGCAGCAGTATGAAGATGACGGCCAGCAGGACATCTACAACAACTAGGAGTATCTTCTGACGTCAAGCGTTGGCCTGTGGATTAGATAGTCCACTACTACTACGCTTCCGCTATGTAATGTGTTTGTTGATCCTTAGATCACTATTAATATTGGATCATGTGATCTATATTTGTAAGACGACTATGGTTTGTAATGAATAATGACTTATGATATCAGCGGTTATGTCTCGCAACAACAATCTTCCTGGGATTGCGATGTATGGCATAATAGGCATCTGGACTTAAAAATCCAGGTGCTGACAAGTTGGTATCAGAGCCATTGTTTGACCTTAGGAGACCCTAGTTAGAATGGACGTCTGAAAACTTAGTTTCAAAAACAAATGAAGTGAATATTTGCGAAAAACTTATTCACCCTCTTATCCTTGAGACCTTTTTCAAAAGAGGAAAGTTATGCTTCACTTTGAAATTCTACCTAAAATTTTGATACACTTGCACTTCTCTAACTTACTCCTCCAAATTCACTTACAGATGGAGCCAACCAACACCAAGTTTTACCAGCTGGGCAATGGTGGGAATTTGGTTTTCGAGAGGGACTTGGACGCCCTGTCTGACCTTCTCGATCGCCCGCACCCGGAGTTCCACGGAACTGAAGTCAACAACCAGCCCGGAGGGGAACTTCAGTGGGTTATCACCGCTGATCTGAGGGGCAAGATGGAGCCTCCTACCTCTGAGAGGATCCTCTTTTCCATCAGGGAAAGCAACTGGCTGGACGGACTAGCTCGTGCTCTGCAGGAAACACTTGCCCGTCTGTGCGGACAGCACGTGACTGAGCTCCAGGGGACTCGCTTTGCTCACTTTGCAAGGCATGATACCATTGGAGGGCCCATGGCACTGTCATCACACCCAGTGCTGAAATACCATGTGGAGCACCTGGACTTTATGCTGCACGAGACCCAGAAGGAGCTGGACAACGCTCGTGTCTACGCCAACCAGACTCACCTCCACCTGGCTCAACATGCCGATGCTATCAAGATGCTGGCGAAGGACCGCAAGTCACTCCGCCAACAGCGTGCCAAGAAGGACGCTACCATTGCGCGCCTCCGCGCAAAGATAGTATCCCTGGAGGCAATTGTTCAGGCCCAGGAGACTCAGCTGAGGGAACAATGCCACGAGCGAGTTGTTCCCCTGTTCGTCTTAGGGTTTGGGTGGTGTCATGTTTGGGCCATTGGCCTGGTGCGTTTTTTGGAGGGGGAGGGAGGGTCCAGGTGGGTTGGGGCTAGGGGACGGTGCACTGGTTTGTGCCAAGGATGTGGCCCGGCCATGTAGAGAGGATGCCCTCCTAGCTAGCGTTTTGGGAGGGAAGGGTAAGAGAAAAAGGGAGAGAGTGTATGGTGAGTATGGCGTGATCAAGGTTCTTGCAATGGCAAGGTTTGCAGCAATTTGTAACCAAGAATAAAAGAGAAGAAAGTGGTGGTGATGGTGATGGTGTCCACTTGATTCATGAAGAGAAAATGGTAGGTAGATGAGGAGGTGGTGATAATTTTTGGGAGATTTCCAAATCCCTCAAGACATAAAGGCTAGATGTGATCATGGCTGAACACATAGCGATTTTGGCTAAATGCAGTAAATGATGGGCTCACCATTTCAATATTAGGTAGAAAGAAATAAATAATCTCATAGGTGGGAATATTATGAGATGGGTGAAGAAAAAGGTATTAGACCCCATCCTCAAGGTTGTAGGTAGTTGGGTTGAGATACTACTTAACAAAAACCAAGGAGAGTTAGAGAGAAAAGAATATTAGGGTTCTAGATTAAGAGGGAACAATTTTTATTAGGTCTAGGTTGGGGATGCAAGGGAATGATTGGCTTCCTCTAATATCCCCTCCAAGGAGCAAGAAGAGAGTGGCATGCGTGACTACCAAGGTCAAGGGGTGATGCTAGAGGTGGTTGTCAAAAATGATTTCTTGAGTAGTGTTGGAGGGCTTTGGGTAGATAATCTATTTGTTGGACAAATGATAATTTTCCAAGGTCATGACTAGGTGGAGTGGTGATCTTGAATGATAGATATGTGAGATGTATTATGGGTAATGACAGTACCATGGATATTTGATCATAGATCAAATAGTTCTAAAACTTTGTTGTAGTGTATATATGGCCTTTATTTGATTTGAATAAAAAAAAATAAGAAACCTTACTTGAAGTATTTGAGGAAAAGGAGAGAGAGGTTTTAGAAGAGTAGAATGACCCATTGAGGAATTAGAAATTATGGATCATCCCATTTTAGGATTTTAGGAAACCAAATTTTCCTACAAAGGCTTTCTCAAGATTTTGAAGTCACATAAAGTAAGGGTAAGCCATTTGGTAAATACTTTGTGTCAAAATAAAACAATGTCTTTTAGAAACTCTTTTGTGATACCATGATCAAAGGTGATCATAGTCAAATTTAAAAGAAGGGTTTTTGACAAAATCCTTTGAATTAATATTTTTGAATTATAGAACAAAAAGATGTTTGGTGATTTTTGTGAAATGCTTTCTCAAATGTTTTTGAAGGGAGGAGGTTAAGGTAATACAAGAGTGACCATAGCTTCACTATTTTTCTGGAGACTAGATATTGTGTGTTGAGGTATTTTATGGGAAAACACCAAGCATCGGGTTTAATGTATCAGAAGGTAAAGGAAAAGAATTTCCCATGGCCACATATGTGTTTTCCTAGATTGTTTTACCACTAGAGGTGTTGTTCTTTGAGGTAGCTCAAGACAAAATTCAACAAGCATATCAAGTCAATTCATCTACCAACAGATCAAAGCAATACATTCTATTAAACAGATTAAGGCAATTTCATCCTAATTAGTCTCTAGAAAAAGTTTTTGTTCCCCCTAATTTTTGTCCTCTGGACAACTATGCAAGGTTGCAAAAGTTAGGGTGTTACAAGGGGCCTCCCCCGATTCCCGACTTCACGGCCAGCAACTCGCACAACGTGGATCCATTGGTGTCTCCGCAGGCGGCAACATTGGTGTCTCCGGCGGCGCCAACATTGGTGGCTCCGGCGGCGCCAACATTGGTGGCTCCGGCGGCACCAACATTGTTGTCTCCGGAGGTGCCAACATTGGTGTCTCCGCCGGCGCCAACATTGGCAGCTCCGGTGGCACCAACATTGTTGTCTTCAGCGGTGCCAACATTGGTGTCTCCGCCGGCGCCATTACTTCAGCTCAATGCACCCGTCGCTGCGGATAATACGCTGCCCGGCACCGCGCCAACAAGCAGCCACTCTATCACTTGCACGCCCGCCGCCGGCGCTGCCTCGACCTTAGCCGAGCTGGACGCCATCACGGTAACCAATCCTCGGCCGATGACTTCCATATCCTGGCCTTTGACTGGGCATCCCTAACGCCCTACATGTTTTCCGCAGGGCGCCGATGATGTCCCATGCACTCTCCTGTAGTTTGTGAACGGTGAGTTGATCGATGTTGCCAAGGCCAAAATCGTTCAACCGAGCAACCGCCAGTTCCACAATAGACCCATGCAACCCGACGTGTATAGGATTCAACTGGTTCGGGTGTTGAGTGGTTGCGACGATGTGCTACCTCCCTTTCAACCCTATGGTGCCGACGAAGATGAGGTCCTTGCCCTCAACCAATGCTTCAATTGGTCCATGCTTTGGCCAAAGAGCCAGATTCGTTTGGGGGCGAGGGACACCACCCCATAGACAGCACCGCCAGCCGTGCCGGCGCCAAGCCATGGCAAGACCACCCCAACGGTGCCGCCGTCAGCTGATGAGGACATGCAGATGGCACAGGATCCGAACGATGATCCGAACGAGGACAGTATATTTGCCAACCTTGCTAACTACAACTTTGAACGTGGGATGGATGATGACATGTTTGCCTAACCCTCTCCAGCTGTCGCCGCGGGGAAACCCAATTGCAACAAGCATCTATTCAGTTCTCAGGAGACGCCTCCAGCTGCCGACTTCACCGAGACTCAGCAGACAGCCGATGTGAAAAGTGTTATCAGCCCTAACACACTCAAGAAGGTTTGCGATGAGGAGAATGGAAAAGCAATGAATACGAAGCCGAAGGGACGGAAAAGAAAGAAGAAGGAGGACAAGTCTGCCAGCCAGCCGGCACCGATCCGTGCTCAGGACGGGCCACCAGTGCCCAAGAATATCGAGTGGAGGGTGCATGTGTCGGGTGAGCGGATGCTAGTTAAAATATTGTACGATGCTGCACCCGGTCCTATGCGATCTCTGGTTGACGGTATTCAGCATATGGAGGAGCGGCGTCTCAAGGAGAAAGATAGTGGATACTCGGTGTATGTGGCCAAGGTGCCCTCGGGCCAGGGCTTTGTCGATAGCACCTTCGGGCAGAAGATCTTCCTGCGGTATGATGACATCTTCGCCATGTTGAACAGTTATCCGCTGCACTACACCTTCATTCGCCTATACTCGCTCAGTATGGCGATGCGGATCATTAGAAACAAGACCCCGGGTATCGCGATAGCCGACCCCTTCTACATGCGTGCCGTCCACTTGGCCAGCGCTGGGGACCAGAAAGTCGCGAGTGAATACCTCCAAGGCTTCTTTCTAGCGAACCAGAAGAAGGATAACATCCTCCTGCCTGTATTTCCCGAGTAAGTCATCCCCTCACCGTCTTAACACATGATTTTTTTAGATTTCAATCGTCCTATTCTTAAACATTATGTGTTCTATGCAGAGATAATATCTGCACACTCATCTCCATATCCCCGAAATATTCCATGGCCACATATTTCGATGCGGACAGTAAGTCGAGCACGGACTACACAAATGTCAAGAATGTACTTGATGATGCTCTCAATGGCTACGTCAAAGCTAAAGGCCTCATTGAGAGGCGAAATGGTAGGTACGACAAGCACGTGTCAAGAAGCCGCCTTCCAGTAAGAAGGATGCCTACTACGCCCTCCATCACATGGGGGCGTTCATACGGGACCACCAGAAGCTTACGCTACCTGAGCATCTCAGAGAGTGGGCCACACGCTTGTCGCGGATCCAGGACGACAACATCAAGCAAGATTTCTTTCACATCCAAGTAGAGTTTTGTGAAATCATCTATCAAAATGTCATTAGAAGCTCGGGGGAGTTCTACAACGGCTATCAGCCATCAAACAGTGACATAGACACAATGCTCCAAATGCAGGGTGATGACTACCGCTCATGGATGTGCTTGGCGAAAGGCGGCGGTTTTATCAACGCTCCGCCCCCTGAGCCGAGTAGAAAGTCTTGATGTGCTAGCCTAGTTATGTAGTTCTGAACTATCGACGAGCTTGTGTTGTAATAAACTTTATCCAGTACTTTACTTGCATGTCTCTTTAATTAGTTTCGACGGTCATTGAACTTATATGTAATCGATGCTATTAATTACTAGTTCGGCTATGTTTGTGAACTTATATATATATATATATATATATATATATATATATATATATATGGCTCTCTAGTTTCGACAGTCATTTTGCGCATTTGATTTGGTCTTTAATTTTATTTGCACTTGCCGATGATTAGAATGTTTGGTCACTACACTTGGGGGTGGGGCCAGTGAACCTGGTGCGATGGCTCAAATATCAATCTCTTGTGCATCCTACTTGGTTTCACTGACCCCTTCCCTAAATGTTAAATATTTGTTTCGATCAATAATGTATGAGGCATGCCATTTAGTTCATACTACTTGGCTCTTATTTGAGTTGGCCTTCTTCATTTATTTTGTTCTTTCTTCGAGAGAGTGCCGATGATTAGAATGTTCGGTCACTACACTCCGGGGTGGTGCCAGTGAGCATGGTGTGATGGCACAAATATCAATCTATTGTGCATCCTACTTGGCCTCACTGACACCATCCCGGAATGTTAATATTTGTTTCGACCAACAATTTATGAGGCATGTCATTTAGTTCATACTACTTAGCTCTTATTTGAGTTCGCCTTGTCATTCCATTTGCTTTGGTTTTTCAGAATGCTGATGATTAGAATGTTCGGTCACCCGTACACTCTGGGGTGGAGTAAGTGAACCTGGTGTGATGGCACAAATATCAATCTCTTGTGCATCCTACTTGGCCTCACTGACACCATCCCGGAATGTTAATATTTGTTTCGACCAACAATATATGAGGCATGCCATTTAGTTCATACTACTTGGCTCTTATTTGAGTTCGCCTTGTCATTCCATTTGCTTTGGTTTTTTAGAATGCTGATGATTAGAATGTTCGGTCACCCGTACACTCTGGGGTGGAGTAAGTGAACCTGGTTTGATGGCACAAATATCAATCTCTTGTGCATCCTACTTGGCTTCGCTTACTCCATGCCTGAATGTTAATATTTGTTTCGACCAACAATGTATGAGGCATGCCATTTAGTTCATACTACTTGGCTCTAATTTGAGTTCGCCTTGTCATTCCATTTGGCTTGAGTGTGCACTAATGTTTCATTGGCTTGTGCATATATGCAGAGATGCCGTGGTATGTCGTGTACAAGGGCAAGGTTCCCGGAGTCTACGACGACTGGGAGGAGTGTCGGAGACAGGTTCACCGTTTTGATGGTAACAGCTACAAAGGGTACACCACTAGAGCGAAGGCCGAAGACAGATACGCACGCTATATGGCGGGAGAGAGGAGGGAGCAGAGGAGGAACCGGATGAAGACCAGTTTCATCGGGATGATGCTCGTAGTGACTGTAGCTCTCTTCTATGTGATGGTAGTTTAGATGATCGACCTTGTAACCTCGTAACTTGGAATCTTTGAATTTGGAGGCTAATGTGAAGAACTATGTATTGATATACTGTGATATTGTCTATATGCATTATATATCCTGTATTGTGCTATTATATATCCTGTATTGTGCTATATTACAACCTGTACAAATACCAGAAATACAAATAAATTTTAGAAAATCGAATTACCAGCAGTGGCGCACCAAGCACCCATCAGTGGTGCACCACTCCAAACAACCAGTGGCGCACCCCTAGGTACAGCAGTGGCGCACTACTGTGATGCACTTCTATAGACTAGCAGTGGCGCACCACTGTAGGCACCAATGGCGCACGTCTCCGAGCCAGCAGTGGCGCACCCTCACAAGTAGCAATGGCGCACCCCTTCGGCACAACAGTGGCGTACCAAAAAATGCAGCAGTGGCGCACCAACCCTAGATAGAAGTGGCGCACCAGGATAACTAGCAATGGCGCACCCCTTTGGTTCAACAGTGGCGCACCACAGTAGTTAGCAATGGCGCACCAGCTTACTTCGGATAGCAATGGCGCACCACTAGTGCGCCACTGCTAACTGTTAGCAGTGGCTTGATAGTAGTGGCGCACCTCGGTGCGCCACTGATAGCCCATAGTGGTGCGCCACTGATTAGGTGTTTCCTAGTAGTGTCCACTCGATGGGATCCTCATCACTTTCGCTTTCTTCATGAACCTTGGCCTTCAATGCGAGATTTGTCTTGCGAGCATTGTGGGCTCGTACAACAAGGTTATCCGCATTCTTCTCTGAGATACCCAAAACGATGATCTCACTAAGGACCTCATTTGATGTCATGGAGCGAAAGAGAGCACTTTGGCGGATGGCGGTCAATTTGACTTCCTCATAAGGGAGGAGAGCGTTGTAGAACTTTATTTTGATCCAAAGATCATCTGCAAACTTGGCACCACGGTCTCCTAGTTGCACGGCGAGAGCGGTGAGGCACCGGTACATGTCTTCGGCGGATTCTCCTTCTACCATGACAAAGTTATCGGCCAAGTTGTTGACTTCATCGAAACGAGAGCTTTGGATGCTCTCATTTCCATGGAAAAGCTTGTCAAGCTTGTCCCAAGCTTCTTTGGCGGTCTTGAGAGTACGGATGTGAGCGCGGTCTTTGGGTGACACCGCCATGTGGATCATGTGGAGAGCGGTGGCGTTGAGTTGATCATCCACCACATATCTTCTTGTGAGATTGCTTGGGTTGCATGGCTTGAAACCTTCCTCGATGATTCGCCATAGTTTGGTGGAAGAGCTGCGAATATGGGAGTGCATCAAAAATTGCCAATTTTCAAAACTTGTAGAATCAAGTTTTTGTGGTGCACCTTGTGACACTATATGTGGCATCGGGATTGGGACATTTACGGCGTAATCACTTGGTGGTGGCACCGCGTGATTACCCCCTAAATATCCCTCACCTTTTGGATTCTCCTTCCCTTTTGGGGATGAGGTACCGGTGTCCCCAAGCTTCTCCTTTTCTTGAGATTTGTCCTTTGCGGGGACAAATCCCAAGAGAGGATTAGGATTAGCTTTAGGCGGAGGACTCTCGGTACCTTCCTTAGACTCTATTATGGGGGTTGGTTTTGGGGCAAGCAACTCCGACATCATAGTCTTCATTTGGCTTAGGATGGATGACTCCAATTGCTTGAGGTCATCCAACGTAGCCGTAGTGGGGGTAATGATTGGAGGTGGAGTTGATTGCTCCACGGGAAGGACTCCATCCCCGAGCTGCTCTTCGTCGGCCATCTCTTAAGCGGTAAAGCCCGGGCAAGAGAACCTTGCTCTGATACCAATTGAATGTGTATTTGGCGCGACTAGAGGGGGGGTGAATAGGCGCACTACCAAATTTTTTGTCCTTTTTCAGTTTTTATGCGGAAGCGGAATATAAAGGTGATAGCTTTGGAATGTAAAGTGATCCTAGGATGATGAAAAACAAAGCTACAACTAGAACAAGTAAATTGCAAGTGTAAAGGGAAAGGGACAACCGGGGAAATGGTAGCGGAGATGACTCGCGAGGTGTGGACCACTAAGGTGCCAACAGCTACAAAGGCTTCACCTTCTTCCTCGTGAACACACCACAAAGGAGTATTCACTTCTCCACTATCAAGGCCGGTCGAGGCGGCGCTTCCTTCACACAAGGTTGAGGCGAACTCCACAAAGGACGGAGGCTCTCAACAACACCATGACCTAGTCATAACAAGATCTAGGACAAAGTGCTCAACAAGAACAAGGAACCCAACATAGGAGATCTAGGGTTTCTCAAATGAGTAGGGAAAACTATGGGTATCTTGAAACTTCTTGGGTAGATAGATAGATCTATCCCTCCTCCTTCGATTCTCCAAGTATGGAGTGATTTGGTTGGCTGGGGGGGAGATCTACGCGATTTGAGCTCTAGAACAATGGAGGAGAGAGAAAGTCTTCGTGAATCTCAGATCTAACTCGAGGAGGAAGAAGGCTCCCCCTTTTATAGCCCGTATGGGTCAAGTGACCATTGTTGTGTTGCGGGGGGGGGGGGGGGGTGATCCGGCTTTAGTTGGCCGGATGGTCCGGTGCTGGCTCTTCAGGGATTTGGCCGGATGGTCCAGCCCTTCGTGGAATATTCCTTTTCGGGTGGAGGGAATATTCCCTCCAGCCCCGCTCCTCCTCGTGCGAGTCGTTGGTGCGCAGTCCCCTGGTTAGGGCCAGACATTGTGAAATATCCGGGGGGCGGATGAAAGAAACATCCCCCCCCCCCCCCGCTCGACTCTGCTCGACGTGCGAAGTCCCCGGGTGGGGGGCGGATACTTCAGAACATCTGGGGGGTGGATGGAAAAACCATCCCCCCCCCCCCCCCAAACTTCTCGAGATGTGAATTCCCCTGATGCGCCCCGGCCCTTCTTCCTCGTCCGGGGGGCGGATGAAATAAACATCCGCCCCCCTTGTCCTTACCTGAATTTGCTCCAGGGGGCCGGATGATCCGGCCATTGGGGGCCGGATGATCCGGGGGTCTTTTTCCTCCAGGTTTCAGGTTCTCCAGATTTGCTTTCTCCTCAACATTGTCCCCTCCACCCATTCACATATTACTTTATGCCCAATATAAAACCAGACTGAAAGACACATATGAACAGGCGGATACAATCCCATGGTGCTAAAAATAAACCTACACACTTAGGCACACATGGTAAAATTCTATTCATGTGTTGTTATCAAACACACAAAACACTAGGGATTTAGAATATGCTCTTTCAATGGTGATATCAGACAAGTTAGAACAGAGATAATATAACTTTGATGAGTTCACTAAATTGTTTCTGAGGATACATATTATCTCCGGTACCAACAAATTGTTAGTATGTTCCTCCTTACAATCTCTAGCAGCTTCTTCCTGCAAAAAAGCACAATAAGCAGAAAAAACAATCATGTTATGCAAACTTGAAGGTTGGAGATACTTCCTTTTGTGAATTGTTTTCTAGAATGGCGTTACAAGTGCCCATCATATCATCTGCACGGTTAATCCTCTCCTGCTTATTATTTAGAGCACCATCTTCCTGCATGTGATCAATTTATAAGAAGAATCGTTATTTAAATCTCCGCACCTGTTTGGACTATTTTGTGCAGAATGTTTCAAGCATATAATAGATGAACATTAGAATCAAATCTTAACTCCAAAACACTATTAAAACGAAAGAATCAGCTTCCAAGAATGTTTCCTATTTCTCAGATTTAATTTAGTGCAGATGGAGTCTCTAGCTAGCTTTGTATTCAAATGCAATTGCATGGGTGGACTAATAAAACTTTTATTGAAGGTGAGCTTCAATAAGCTGTCATTAAATTAACATGCAAATGAGGCCACCTAAAGTTAGGAAAAATGTCCACCATATAAATTCTATTCAAGTCTATGCCGACAGTTCATTATATCATTGCTTTCATATTCTCTTAAAGGCATGCTCTAACATTAAGCACGCCAGATCAAATTTGTGAGAAAGGACTAAAAATTATGCATTCAAAGAATATTGTGCTCGTTTAGAAGAATGGGATGACACTTTCTATGGTAGTTAATTGACCACCGCAACTTAAGGAAAAGTCTACCATATTTGTGTGCATAACATGCCGATGAACAAACTTCAGGCTGTATATGATGACACTCTAGCCGAAACAAAATAGTAATCTTTCTATTCTTAATAGGTGATCCCATTTCTTTTCACACGCAACCTATCCACCTCATCAAGCATCTCTGATCAATCATAACTTGCCATGTCATTTAAGCCTCCCACATCATCTCTACCATGTCATCCACCGCAGCACACCGCTGTCTGGCAGTAGCCTTCTCGTACGTACAGGAGGCGTCCTTCCTTGGGCTGGACGAGAGGCCCCTACATGGACTGGACGAGAGGCCCATACATGGTGCGTACATAGATCATCGAGGCTTGATCCGCTCAAAAAAACAGAAAGATTATCGACCCTTGACGTTTCATCTTCGCCATGATTACGCGACGGCGGCGCACCCTCTTCCTCTCCCCACTACTGCCGGAAGATTTGTCCCCTTTAAAATCCGAGGCTCCGAGCTCAAGTGAAGGCCAGCGTCTGCGACGCCGCTTATATTTGCCTTACCGCCGGTGACTGCATGCCACACCCCTGATATTGGCGTCGAGGCTAGTGACTGGTGAGTTACTCCCTCCCGTCTATACTCCATAGTCCCTACTATTTCTCCTCCCTACTAATTCTGCTATATATTCAAGTGTAATCTTTCTCCTTGCATCACGAGACGCTGCAGTTCTTTCTTCTATGTATCTTCTCACCAACGAGTGAACGCAGCAATGGATAGCAGCCAAGATGATCAGAGGAGGAGCACTTGGAAAACTGATCTGGCATATGGCTCGTGACTGCCTATCCGTCTTGCCAATGCAGGTTGTCCTCATCCCCAAGCATCTGGTTTTAATGGGTACTGCTAATCCTATCCTTAATTATTTGCCAGATCGGATTGCATGTCAGCAATTGATGTTTACAGTATTGTATGTTTTGCTCTGCAGATTATGGAAGCCAAGAAGTGATATCTCTGACATCAATAGATTTTATTTGTTGATTCCGTTTTAGGTAGTGTAGGACACAGGCACCAAGCAGGCGAAGCTTAACTGTAGTTCATTTTGTTAAGGACCCATATTAATTTGTGTTGATGCCTGAATGAAGAGATGTACTTCACACGATTCATGCAAGACTATGACCCTTTCTTTACATCCCGATATTTGCTTTTGCTTCTTTGTCTCGGTGTTAATTTCATGCAAGACTATGGTATGTTTTACGTGGTTTTTCTTTGGCTCTCTCTGTAACTATGTCATACTTATGTTTCTGTTAGATAACTTTCAGTTTGAAGTTTGTTCTGTTTACATGCGTTGCCATCCTAATAGATACAATATTAATTATTTCAGGCTTGAGCTATTTTTCTTGATGCAGATGCCACTCCAAATAATTAATAATTAAGAATCAGAGTCCTTACTGTACACTCGGAGATGAAATATCTCTGTTGGTTAGTTCGGCTACACAATTGATGGCATCAATATAAAAGATTTAGGAGGCTGATACATATTCTGATGGTTCAGCTTTCAATTTGTTAGTGATAGATCATCTTTTAACTTTTCAATCTCAAATGAAAGTTCAACTAACGTCATTGTTCATCTTACACTTGCAACATCAATTGTACAATGAAATGCTAATGTTCCTCTTACATTGCTTCTCAATTACACTTATATTCATTTTACATGGTTTAACCTTTCTTTGTGTGTAGGATAGACAGAAAATACTGTGAGTTTTTTCATGTATTTGGTTGTGAAGTTAGCAGTGTTTGCGCTCAAACTATCGTTGCATGTTCCCCTTATTTTGACAACGATATCCTTCGTGACATTGTCTCAATACACAAGACCTTCCATTTTTTTTTAAATCATTTACTTTATTATTTTTTGTCTGTGTAAGCACTACATTTGCCATTGCGAATTAGTTTATACTAGGTTACAAAATATTGAAATGTTTCCAATACGAATGAAATTCCTTAATCTTATCTTTGATTCTTGATTGATATATACAATAATGTTGTGTCCATTAATTTCTAACCGAATAAGTAGTCCCTTTTGCTATTCTGAAGCACATTTTTGATCTAACTGAATAGCTATCGATCCAAAATATTATATCGAAGCGTTCTCCACTCCTTATTTTTCCCTTGGTCCGATTATTGTTACGTTCTTTCAATGGTTTCATTCGGTCTTAAGTTTAAATCAAGCCATACACATAATTTTATAAGTTCCCGCAGCAACGTGCGGGGTATCATCTAGTAATGTAAACAGTTCGGTCTATACCTAATAATAAAGGGAAAAACTGTTTCTGTGGTTTGGTTTGGTTTGGTACGTGACTAAAACTACCCCTGAAGTGAACACAAATTACCCACCATGCCATCCGTAAGTTGTTCTCTTGTTTTTTTTGGAAATCAACCGTGGTACAAATTTTGTGTCCAACTTTCATCCGTCCAACCCTTATGTCCTAGATCTCCGTCCTGAACGACAGAACGAGTTCATAACGAACATGATTACGACCGATCATACTAGATTTCCGTTCGATCTCTTTCACCCTTCACACAAAGATCCGCCCATATGTAGCTCGTCTCCTCTGCATACAATTCCCATAGAAATCATACAGTAGAAAAATCGGCCATCCCTCACGCACGGCGCAGCTGGCCGGCCAGAGGGCCATGGATCAGCCCTCTTTTTCTGTCGTCACCTGTATGGGCCTAGCCGACCCCCCGGGTTCCCTCACACCACGAGTTCTCACTGCCGCCACCGGTTCTCCCCATCGATTGGTTGTGGGAGCTTGAGGTGGCAGTTGAGATGGAGATAGGGGATGCCACCGCTGGAGGCGGAGACAAGAGGAGGTCGCGCCGCGCCGGCGATTTGGCGGAGGTGCTGGCGGCGATTTTGTCCGGATGGTGCCCTCACTAATTGCAGCAGCGAGTGGAAGCGTACCAGCGCGAAATCAGACGACAGTCGTTGGCCCCTGCCCTCCCAGAGCACCGCGAAGGCGAGAATCCTTGGTCCGGCTGTGCGCATGGGAGTGGGCCGGAGAACGGTTGCTTTGACGGGATTCCATGGTGGAGGCGAGCGAGACGAGGACACGAGGTTGCTGCGCCTCGCGGCATCGACACAGACGTGAGTGCTGCTGCTGGCCTGCGATGTGGCCGGCGCGCTGGAGTGTGTGTGTGCAGTGCACTCTAGGCTTTCGCTGCTAGATGCCTTGATTGCATTTGGAACATTTTTTATTGGTCAAAGATAGCTAGCTCATAGCTAAAAAAAAGATAGCTAGCTTACGTTTCTTTGTGTTTTGACCAAATCTTAGCTCATGTTTAATTTGCTTTATACTTTCAGTTTTTAATTTATGTTAATTTGTAATATGCAAATTATACTTGATTTTCGTTGCACCAGTTTTTTGTATAAAGTGTTGCGTTGATCTCAAACTCTCAATCGGAAGGTGCCACCATTCAGTCGTCATCTTTCTATCGCCTTCATGATGTGGAGACAATGTCCCAAACGTGGCTGTTTAGCGTCAACGGCTACCTCGCTCCACCTCGACTTGTCTTCATCAATAAGTCGTTCGTCAACCGTCACTCGAATCTTTCGCACCCACGATAACACGAGGTGGTCAGGTGGTCAGAGCAGACGTTGCCCAACCACAAGTGCTACAAGGGCTATGTTCGAGGAAGATGGTGGTGGTTGCTGCCAACGCGGAGTATGAGCACAGTGTCATGGTGGTAACGGTGACACATATTATCACCTTTGGACGGCCGGTATCGGTGTTTCAACCGTGCCAAGGAAACAAGGCACATATACAGATTCTTTTCATCCCGATGCAACGCACAGGCATGTTTCCCTAGTAATACCTAAAGTATTAAATCGGAATGCGAACATACTGTATATCCATTATTCTTTTAAAAACTCTAATGCATACGTGCACGAATCAATGGATCTTTGGTGGCCATAAACATATGGCTAGCCCCTAGTTCTCGCTGTTAATAGGTTGGCCCTGCTACGGTAATTCTTAGTTTTCTTTAAATACTAAACCAGCAACAGCGTACATAATTCAATTAAGTTGCAAGCCCAACAGATGAGACAGAGGGATCATTGGTTAGCAATGGTTGGGATGGTGGTGAAGAACTTGCCTAGCTTACATTTGTAGAGAACGGTGTTTTTTCGTGCGGCATTCAGACCGATAATGAGGATCTGCATCTCCATCTTGTGAAGAGCCGTCTGAAGAACTTCCCGAACACACTAGTAGAAAACCTCTCATCCATCTAAGCCTTTAGTACCGGTTCCCTTATGAACCGGTACTAAAGGGGGCATTAATACCGGTTCCGTGCGTGGGACATCAATACCGGTTCGTTATGGACCTTTAATACCGGTTCGTAACAGGAACCGGTATTAAAGGGTTTGGGCCCGATTTCCAGGCGGTGGTGGGGCCAGGGTTGCACCTTTAGTACCGGTTCGTGTAAGGAACCGGTACTAAAGGGTCTGTGCCTATATGATCGCGCGGCAGCGCCCCCAGCTCCCTGCATTCTCACTTCTCCTCTCACATTTCCAAATATTCTCCACCTCTCACACTCCAATAATCTTTATTTTTCTCCACCATTTTAACAAGATTAACGGCATACATCTATCCAAGGGTTAGCAATATCATCCTTCCTTCCGGCGTTCCTAATTTAGCTCAGTTCTTTGGTAGTTTTAACTCGTACTATTTTTGTAGTGCAAGCAAGGTGTTCGATTAAATGCCTAAGTTAGTGATTTTATTTTTTTATATGCAATTTGAGCTGAAATTATGGTATGTTTTGTAGGTTTTAATTAGTATCATCCCCGTCCTTACCGCTGTCGATCGCCAGCGTCGTCCCCTAGCCGGCACGGTACCACCTCGGTGAGCCCCTCTTCTTTTATAAAAAACAATTAGTTTTATGTGATGAACTTGAATATTAATTAAGTTGGTCACTCATATATCCATGATGTTATGTACTTAATGATTTTTGATATACATATAAAATGCAGATGAGTCGACAATGGATGTACGGTGACCGGTGCCATCCCGAGTTCATTACTGGCATGCATTTTTTGTCTACCAAGGTGCCTTGTTTTGAACTCAAATTAAATAAATAAATCACTTACAGACAATAGCAACTAATGATTGATGTCCATTGTTCAATAGACGTGGTTTATATCCTGAAACTCAAACACAACATTTGGCCGTTCACATGCATTATGCTAAATTAATTTTACATCGTGTACATTGCGGAAATAGCGGTGAAATCAGAGATGAGTTAAACAAACAAGAATATAGGAAAAGGCTTCTCGGGTATCATAACTTCCCCGTTCGTAGAATCGTCCTGATTTTTGTGTGCATATTTCAAGAATTTAGAAAACTCATGCACGTACAAGTGTGAACAACAACGTTCCTATATAGCAGCCTGGAAACATAAAGCGATTTTCTGGCATACAAAACAAAATTGAGTAAACCAATCGCTAAATTGAGTAAACTCAAACCGGAGACACAGTTGTCCCTTGCATCACCTTTGTAGCCCGATCTCAATCGATGACCGCTTCAATATGATGAGGTCTAAGACCCCGTGTGTGGCCCGATCTCGTGGTTGACCCGAAATCCAAAGGGGAAGGAGAGGGAGAGCGCGAAGAACACGATGAACACGAAGAACACGAGGAACTCACGCACGCGCACCTACCCGATACAACCGATTACTTACCCCCGTGGCTCGATGGACCACGCCGATAGAATCTCCTACGGAAGAGACCGCGGTAGAATTCCGAGGAGAGAGACCGGTGTTGGAGAAGGAGATCGGAGAGAGAGAGAGAGTGCTCGCACTAGAATCTCACTCACAGATCTAGATCAACAACAAGGGTTGCCTTGATTACAGAGGGATGAAACCCTAGGGAGACAAAGCTCATATCCATGTTTAAGCTATCATCTTGTCTAAAGAGGTAAGGGGGGTGTCTTGGGTCTATATATAGGCCTACAAGACAACTCATGGCGAAAAGGTACATAAGTGGGTAACTTAGGCAGTTTGGTGGGTAGTTCCCGTCGGATCCGGTCTGGGGCCGGTCAGACCGGGCCTGGGACCGGGCGGTCCGGTTGTGGAGCCGGTCGACCGGTCGCCAACCGGGCAGGTCGGTCTGGGGCCCGGTCGGACCGGACTCTGGGCCGGCTGGGCCTCCTCCTCCCTCTTCCTTCTTCTCTTCTTTCCTTCTTCTTCTTCCTTCTTCCTTGCACCATGATGAATGGCTCCTCTTCCCTTCCCTCGCTTCCTTGCACCATGGGTGTTCCTCCTCTCCGGTTCCTCGATGATTCTTGTACCTAATGACATGTAGCACACCGATATGAGGTAGCATTCCATTCAAGGTATTGACGAGGTCGAGTATCGAGAGGAAGGAGTTCACCTTGTCGCGTGTAGCGTGGTTTAGGGTTGAAGGTCCACTTGGGGGACTCTTTGGCCATGGTGTAGCGTCGCCGATAGGCGGGGTTGCACTTGACGGTCTTGAGGTGGAGGTGTCCGAAGGCCACCCCGCATCATCTCCCCCCCCCTTGGGGAAGAGTCGTCCTCGACTCTTGTTCCATCTCATCGACGGTGTAGTCCATGACGATTCTCCCATGTTGTGGTAGAGGGATAAAGTCGCGGTCGAAGAAGAACTTGGGGAAAAACGAGTTGCAAATGGTTCTCCAAGAGGCGAACAAGAGGCTCTCAAGCAAATACGAAGCAACAAGTCGTTTCTCCAAGAGGCAATTGGCAAAAATGGGAACCAAAAGAGTGTGGGTGTATCCAACATGTGGAAGGGCAAAAATTTGTGCATGTAAGAGTTTTATGGTGTGAAGAATGTGTGGTGTAGCCTTGTCCCAAGCAAATGGAACAAACAAAAGGCAAGTATTGGCGGCAAATTTTTGGGCAAAATTTTTATGTGCAATGGCAAAGCTATGGAGTCTTCGAGCTTGGGAGAGTATGGTTGGCGTGAGCCGAGTATGAGCCTCCTCAAGTGTGAAAGAATCCATTGCAAATGCCAAAGATGAAATGAAAATTCCGAAGAAGAGCAACTTTTTGTGTGACATGTGGCACAAGATGCATAAGGTATCTCTCACATGTACGACATGGTCCTTGAGATTCTCGGAGTGTATGATGAAAGCATCAAGGCATACAACAATCATTGTGCCAACACGATGTGTCAAGATATGTTGCAAAAGAGGCAAAAGAAGCGACGAGGCATTGGACCAAACCGGAAGCTCGACAAGACAAGCCGGAAACACACGAGGGCGAAGGCGTTTGGGAACATACCCTTTGGTGTGAATCCCATGGGTTGGATCATGTATCTCGTCCTTGTTGGGGTAGCTCTCAATTGCGCGTTTCGTTAACTCATGCTCCGTGGCGGTGGAAGTTGATGGTCGGGTACCTACACATGGAATGAGCAAAACAAAGAGCGTATGTGCATGGTAGAGGAACACATCATCCATCATGATGTTCCAAGACTTGTGCACATCACCATTAGTGTCAAGCAAGATAGTATGAAATTCATGGCGATAGTGCAAATGGCAAGAATGGGTATGCATGGCATGTGGTAACTCATGATCATCAAAAATAGAGAAGGCTATGGGGGCCATCTCATGGACAATGAAATAAGCATTCTTGCATACCGAGCATAAGAAAGAGCAATTGTTCCTAATCTTGGATGCAAGGATCATGGAATGGTGCAAACATTGTGGGCAAAGCATGCGGAAGCTAATGTCATCCTTATCATTGCAAGCAATAAATGGTAAAGAGCAAGTGGTCGGCATATTGCAAGCAATGGTGGAAAAATTAAAGCTCTCATAGCATGGCATGGTCAAAGTATCACAAGCACTCAAGTCCACATGGTCAACAATGTTGTCAAGCAAAGTATCACATGGGAACATGAAAGTAGCATATGATGTAGCAAATGTGTCATCAAGATCATGCATGCATTCAAAAGTCGTCATGTCCACTAGTGGGATCATGGCCTCACCAACACCTATGTTGTTACCTTTGTCGGCCGACTCATTTGAAGTAGGTGTGGTGGAAGTAGGAGGATCCATGTGGTCGACTTGTCCATCTTGGAGCAAGCATGGTGAGATATCTTCATCTTCATGCACCATGTACATCGTTTCCATGATCGGGAACTCATCCTCCTCGGAACCTAATGCAACATAAGAAGACACCAAAGAGGGAGAGGTTAATGTGTTAGCAAAATCGATGTCCTCCATGGACCTATCATCTACCTCTCGCAACTCACTCGGTGTATCACTCATGTCCTCCAATTGGAAGCACTCAAACTCACATATGGAGTAGTAGTCACTCAACTCACTATCACTCTCGCTCAAGTGGGCTATGTGGCTCTCATGCTCACATGGGCTTGGTACCAACTCATCAATCAAGCATATGGGAGTAGGCTCGACTTTCTCATCTCCATGCGCCTCCATAGGTGAAGGGAAAATCCCATGCTCACCCATCTCAACTCCATGTGCCTCCATAGGTGAAGGGATAATCCCATACTCACCATGCTCAACTCCATCTCCTCCCAAGTCATCCTCCATCGGTGGCGCCGTAGTGTCGTGGAGAGCTATGCTCGGATCCACATCATCCTTGTGTTGGCCTTGTCGATCTTCATCTTGAAGTGTTGGCGTCGAAGGCTTCTTGGTGGCTTGAGCTTGGAGCTTGTCGAAGAAGAGTGTCTTGGCGCTTGGCTTTGTGCATTGCCATGCCTCATGACCCTTGGCCTTGCACACCTCACATAGGAGATTGGGACATTCCCGTGGAGGGTGGCCATGTTGCTTGCACTTGTAGCATCGGAGTCCATAGGCACGTGACGAGGTAGATGCCATTGTGGTGGTGGCACTAGAGGTGGAAGTCGCCGTATGAGGAAGGTATGCGCGATGTGCACTTGCCATCCTTGGAGTGGTAGTCACCATATGATGGTGGTTCTCGTCTCCATGTCGAGGCTCTCGTCTTCGGGCATCCTCACCATGGCTTGAGTGGTGTCGTCGAAGATCCGTGGAAGATGTGTGTCGATGGCGCTCATGGAGTAGCTTGTGTCGGCGGTGATCATGTGGCGACGTATGTCGATGGGGTCCATGAGTTGGTGATGGTCGACGACGATCATGTGATGGTGTGAGTCGATGACGGTCCTCGCCATGCCTAGATGATGGCTCATGCGACTTGGCATGTTGCTTGCGGCTTCTTGTGGAGCTTGGAGAAGAGTGTCGATGACGATCATGTTGGGGACGCTCTTGATGCTCCATATGGTGTAGTTGAGGTCGACTATCTTGTGCATAAGCACGCTCATGGTGGTGCCTTGTGGAGCTCGGAGTAGTGTGTCGATGACGCTCATGTTGAGGACGCTCTTGGTGAACCATATGATGGCGCCATCGTGGAGGTCCTCCATCTTCATATGTAGCTCCCTTGGCCAAGTATGGATGCGAGGGCGCATCGTCTTTGCTCCGTGTGGAGACTAGGCGAGGCTCCGCCATGGTGTCGATGTCGAAGTCGTGGCGTTGCTTCACCATGTCGTCCATGAGTGGTGAGCTAGTATCGATGTAGAGCTCGTCGATGTCGTCCTCGGGGTGGTGCTCCACCATGTCGTCCATGTCGTCCTCGAGGTGGTGCTCCACCATGTCGTCCATGCATGAGGAGCCATTGTCGATGTAGAGCTCCTCGATGTCGGTCATGTCGGTGATGCTTGGGGAGCCATGGTCGTTGTCGAGCTCCTCGATGTCGGACATGCCGATGATGCTTGTGGAGCTAGAGTCGGTGTCGAGCTCCACATGTTCCTCCACATCCGCGGTGCTTGAGGAGGTGTCCTCCTCGAAGTACTCCATGTACTCCTCCGTGTCGTCTCCGTCGCTATACATGTTAGCACGATGGTATCTATATGGTGTATGTTAGTGGAAGAAGACTACCTCGATATCTTACCGTGGTATGATAAGATCGGGGCGATCCAAAAAGCCGAGGTCAAAATCAATTGTATCGGGCACTCACACAAAAACACACGCAAAAGCTAGCAAATATGGTGGTAGGTGAGTGTGGTGGAAAGCCAAAAGACGAAATCCGAAATCAAGTTTGTTGTTAAGAGTGGGTGAAGTCCAACGAAATCAAATGTCAAAGCGATGATCACTAGAAACACGGAAAAGATATGGAACACACACACGAGATGAACGGGGTTAGTGCGACCAAGGAATGAGCGGAAAATTGTATGAAGCCCTTAAGCAAGGGTGCTCGATGTCACACTAACACAAGAAGAGATCAAAGCTTTGGTTGCAACGAAGAGACAACAAGATTTACACGCGGCCTCTCTTCTCTTTTTCTCTCTTTTGCTTAAAAGCTTTTCCCTCTTTTGTATTTGGTGGCACTTGCACTCTTTTGTATGTATGATGGCACTATGCACACTTGTGCTTTTTTTTTTTTTTTTTTTTTTTTTTTGTATTTTGGCGGCTTTTTCTCGCACTATGTTAGCGTTAGCTCGCTTTTGCTATCTTGCCACACGAGTTTTGCTTAGAAGCTTTACTCTACACGACACACACACCTCACAATCGGGGCCACGTGCAATGTCTCGCAACACTCGATAAGCAATGCTCGTAGGATAGATCGCAAAAGGAAGAGGGGCTACAAGGTGGGGAGCAAGTTATACCTAGATGAAAAGTTAGGCGGTGTCGTAACACACAACTTGCGAGGATGGCGACGATGGTGTCGTAGTTGCGCCGGAGTCCGGGGTGCCGAAGGTGTCGCCGCGGTGTTGATGTAGACGCGGAAGCTCGAAAGACAATCCTTGCACTCCAAAACGGAAACCGGGCAAAATAAGTCAATGCCCGAAAATTTGGGTCACGACGAGCGATCGAAGGTGTCAAAATTTTGGAGTCGAAAAATTTCGGAAACGGTGTCAAAATTAGAGTCAAGATGAAAGGGGATAACTGTGAAAGTTTGGTGTCAAACGGGCGCCGGAAAGTTGTCAAAATTTGGAGCAAAAAGTGGAGTCAGAATGGGCGAAAACTGGGTCAAACCCGGTCCAGAACCCGGTCAAACCGGACCTGGGACCGGCCGGCCCGGTCCAGAACCGGATCTGGAACCGGATGGGCCCCTGGACTTGGTCCGGATGGCACCGGTCTGAGCCCCGGTTGCAGACCGGACGGCCCGGTCAGAAATCCGGTCTGACCGGATTTTGCGCTGGGCGAGCGAGCAGAGAAGGGCGGGGCGTGCTCGACGGGAGAAGTCCAGGCGTGGGCGGCGGGAGGTGGGGGCGGGCCTGTGCGTGGCTTGGCGCGCAGGGAGGCGAGGACGAGCGTGGCCTTGGGCCTGGCGCGCGCGCAGGTGAACAGCAAGGGCGGGCGGGCAGGTGGTTGGCACGAGGCCGGCGGCGGGATGAATCGAGCAGCGGCTGCTGCCTGCTTGCGCGCGAGCGGCAAGGGCGGTTGGCGAGCGGCGGCTGCTGCGGGGCGATGGCTGCGGCGGGAGGCGGGCGGGGCCCTGGCGCGTGATGCGCAGCTCGTGCGCGCGGTGGATGGAGGCGGTGGCTTGGCCGCGCGATGGGAAATCAGCGGCAAGGAGGCGCGCGGCCGGGGAGCATTGGGCGTTGACCCGCAGGTGCGTGGGGCGAGCGGCGGCTCGGGCTGAATCGGCCGGGGGCGCGCGGAGAAGAGCCTGGCCGGCGTGGATGCGCGGTGGAGTGGGCCTGGTGGCGCGCGTGCTTGGGCGAGCGACGGCGAGGTGGGCCTGGGGCGGAAGCTGGTCGGGAAGATCGTGAAGAACAGAGGCTAAGAACACAACGAAAATGGGACCAAATTTGCTCAGATTTGCACCAAATTGATGGAAATTGATGGGGAAAAGATGGGGGAAACATAGATCAATCACTCCAACATCAAATCCATGGACTAAAACCACTCAAAACGCAACCAAATCGCAGATCCGTCCAAAGGCAAATTAGGGCTATTTTTGGGGATTTTTGGGGAAAATTTTCAGAGACGAAATTGGATGGGTGGGGGGTCAAATCCGCGGAAACCAAAGGCTGCTGATACCATATGATGAGGTCTAAGACCCCGTGTGTGGCCCGATCTCGCGGTTGACCCGAAATCCAAAGGGGAAGGAGAGGGAGAGCGCGAAGAACACGATGAACACGAAGAACACGAGGAACTCACGCACGCGCACCTACCCGATACAACCGATTACTTACCCCCGTGGCTCGATGGACCACGCCGATAGAATCTCCTACGGAAGAGACCGCGGTAGAATTCCGAGGAGAGAGACCGGTGTTGGAGAAGGAGATCGGAGAGAGAGAGAGAGTGCTCGCACTAGAATCTCACTCACAGATCTAGATCAACAACAAGGGTTGCCTTGATTACAGAGGGATGAAACCCTAGGGAGACAAAGCTCATATCCATGTTTAAGCTATCATCTTGTCTAAAGAGGTAAGGGGGGTGTCTTGGGTCTATATATAGGCCTACAAGACAACTCATGGCGAAAAGGTACATAAGTGGGTAACTTAGGCAGTTTGGTGGGTAGTTCCCGTCGGATCCGGTCTGGGGCCGGTCAGACCGGGCCTGGGACCGGGCGGTCCGGTTGTGGAGCCGGTCGACCGGTCGCCAACCGGGCAGGTCGGTCTGGGGCCCGGTCGGACCGGACTCTGGGCCGGCTGGGCCTCCTCCTCCCTCTTCCTTCTTCTCTTCTTTCCTTCTTCTTCTTCCTTCTTCCTTGCACCATGATGAATGGCTCCTCTTCCCTTCCCTCGCTTCCTTGCACCATGGGTGTTCCTCCTCTCCGGTTCCTCGATGATTCTTGTACCTAATGACATGTAGCACACCGATATGAGGTAGCATTCCATTCAAGGTATTGACGAGGTCGAGTATCGAGAGGAAGGAGTTCACCTTGTCGCGTGTAGCGTGGTTTAGGGTTGAAGGTCCACTTGGGGGACTCTTTGGCCATGGTGTAGCGTCGCCGATAGGCGGGGTTGCACTTGACGGTCTTGAGGTGGAGGTGTCCGAAGGCCACCCCGCATCATCGTGCTCTGATACCATATGATGAGGTCTAAGACCCCGTGTGTGGCCCGATCTCGCGGTTGACCCGAAATCCAAAGGGGAAGGAGAGGGAGAGCGCGAAGAACACGATGAACACGAAGAACACGAGGAACTCACGCACGCACACCTACCCGATACAACCGAGACTTACCCCCGTGGCTCGATGGACCACGCCGATAGAATCTCCTACGGAAGAGACCGCGGTAGAATTCCGAGGAGAGAGACCGGTGTTGGAGAAGGAGATCGGAGAGGGAGAGAGAGTGCTTGCACTAGAATCTCACTCACAGATCTAGATCAACAACAAGGGTTGCCTTGATTACAGAGGGATGAAACCCTAGGGAGACAAAGCTCATATCCATGTTTAAGCTATCATCTTGTCTAAAGAGGTAAGGGGGCGACCTGGGGGCTTATATAGGCATACAAGGCAGCATGGGTCGAAAAGGTACAAGTTGGTGGGTCAAACCCGACGAATCCGGTCACAGGGCCGGTCTGACCGGGCCTGGGACCGGCCCATCCGGTTCACAACCGGATTCTGGACCGGGCGGTGACCGGGCGAGGCTTCGGGAGCCCCGGGATTGCGTCCGGATGGCACCGGTCGTCGTTCCGGTCGAAAACCGGCCGGGCCGGTCAGGGGGCCGGTCAACCGGGCCTGTGACCGGGCGGGCCGGTCAACCGGGCCTGTGACCGGCCCCCTGACCGGCCCGCCCGGTCACAGGCCCACGGTTGCCATCTTGTATGTATATGTGGTGGCGCGGCCGGACTCTCCACTGTTTCCATATAAACACACGGGGTCTTAGACCTCATCAACCGTGATGAGGTCTAAGACCCCGTGTGTGGCCCGATCTCGCGGATTGACTTCGAAACCAAAGGGGGAAGATGGGAAAACGCGAGGAACACGAAGAACACGGCGATGAACACGAGGAACTCCGAGACTCACGCACACACACACCCCGATACACCCGATGCTTACCTCCGTGGCTCGATGGACCACGCCAATAGAATCTCCGAGGAAGAGACACGCGGTAGAATTCCCCGGGGAGAGATTGGGATTGGAGAAGAAGAGCTTGGTGAGGGAGAGAGAGTATCTTGTACTAGAATCTCACTCAACAAGTTCCAAATCAACAACCAAGGTGCCTTGATTACAGAGGGATGATACCCAAGGGAGACTAAGCTCAAATTTAGGTTTGAGTTCAAAACAAGTCTAAAGAGCTAAAGGGGCGTCCTGGGGGTATTTATAGTCTTACAAGGCGTCATGGGCCGAAAAGGTAAGTTCGGGCCGAAAATATAACTTAAGTCGTGCAGGCCGGTCGGGGAGGCCGGTCAGACCGGGCTGTGACCGGGCGGGCAGTCGGGGCCGATCGACCGGGCTGTGACCGGGCGGTCCGGTTTCAGACCGGGCCTGGGACCGGCGGCGACCGGACGAGGCTCCAAGTCCCCCGGATGGCGCCCGGATGTCACGAGCGCAAATCCCGGTTGCTGACCGGGCGGTCCGGTCAGGAGGCCGGTCAGATCGGGCTGTGGACCGGTGGTCCGGTCGAGCCGGTCGACCGGGTTCGGGCCGGCCGTCCGTCTTCTCTTCCTTGCGCTCTTCGGGCGACTTCCTGTCCAGCTCCATGTCCATCTTCATGTCCATCTTCTTGTCCAGCTGCTCCTCTCCTCCCTTTGACCATGGCGTATCCTCCTCTTGGTGACCTTGATGCTCCTTGTACCTAATGACACATAACACGTCGGCATGAGGTAGCAATCCATCCAAAGGTGTACCAAGATCAAGGGTGGTGAGGAGCGAGTTCACCTCATCATGTAGTGCTTTGACTCGGGCTCGTGTCATCGGTCCACTTGGGGGACTTGTTGGTCTTGGTGTAGCGACGTCGGTGACCGGGGCTACATCATCTCCCCCCCCTTGGGAAAGAGTCGTCCTCGACTCTTGCACCTCCTCATCTCCATGATAGGGTGACAAGTCCGAGATGTTGAACGTGTTGCTCACCAAGTACTTGGATGTTGGTATGTCGATGACGTAAGCGTTGTCGTTGATGCGCTTGAGGACCTTGAAGGGGCCATCTCCTCTTGGCTTGAGCTTGGAGTTGCGCTCATGAGGGAACCTTTCCTTTCGGAGGTGGATCCAAACGAGGTCTCCTTCTTCGAATATCCTTGCCTTCTTCTTGGCGTTGAGGCGGTTGGCTTGACGAAGAACATGTTCTTGTATGGTTGCCCTTGTCTCTTCATGTAGTTTCTTGACGGCGGCGGCGCGCTTGTCGAAGTCCATGTTGATGCGCTCGTGGAGAGGAAGCGGAAGTATGTCGAGTGCCGTGTAAGGTTCGAAGCCATAGACGACCATGAAGGGGCTCCTTGATGTAGTCTTGTGCTTGGCGCGGTTGTAGGCGAACTCGGCGTGGGGAAGGCACTCCTCCCATGACCTCAAGTTTTTCTTCACGAGGACCCGTAGGAGGGTGGAGAGGCTTCGATTGACCACTTCCGTTTGGCCGTCCGTTTGCGGGTGCGAAGATGATGAGAACAAGAGCTTGACTCCAAACTTCGCCATGATCGACTTCCAAAGATAACTCATGAACTTGACGTCTCGATCCGACACAATGCTTTGTGGTACTCCATGTAGGCGAACGATTTCCATGAAAAACAATGAAGCAATGTGTGAAGCATCGTCGCTCTTATGGCAAGGTATGAAATGAGCCATCTTAGAGAATCTATCCACTACAACAAATATGGAATCACGACCATTCTTAGTGCGAGGCAAGCCTAGAACGAAATCCATGCTAATATCGGTCCATGGTGCATAAGGAATAGGCAATGGCATGTAAAGACCATAAGGGTTGGAGGTAGACTTAGCTTGTAAGCATGTTGTGCACCGACGGCAAAGGCGCTCCACATCTCGCTTCATCTTTGGCCAATAGTAGTGGGTTGAGAGCATGGCATATGTCTTGTCACGGCCAAAGTGGCCCATAAGACCTCCTCCATGAGACTCTTGCAAAAGCAATTTTCGAAGCGAAGACGCGGGAATGCAAATCTTGTTGGCTTTGAACAAATAGCCATCATGCAAATAGAAATCATCCACTCCTCGCTCAACGGAGCACTTCTCAAAAATGGGAGCAAAGAAAGAATCGGAAGGATAGAGTTCTTTGATCTCTTCAAGTCCCAAAACATGAAAATCCAAACGAGTTAGCAAAAGGGTGTTTTTGCGGGAAAGAGCATCCGCCACAACATTGTCCTTGCCCTTCTTGTATTTGATCACATATGGGAAGGACTCAATGAACTCGACCCATTTTGCATGTCGTTTGTTCAAGTTGTGTTGGCTTTTCAAATATTTCAAGGACTCGTGGTCGGAATGAATGATAAACTCTTTTGGCCAAAGATAGTGTTGCCAAACTTCAAGAACACGAACCAAAGCGTAGAGCTCCTTGTCATATATAGGATAGTTGAGGCGTGCGCCATCTAACTTCTCACTATAGTATGCCACGGGTTTGCCCTCTTGCATAAGAACACCACCAATACCAAGCCCACTTGCGTCACACTCAATCTCAAAAGTTTTTGCAAAATTTGGAAGAACAAGAAGTGGAGCTTCGGTAAGGCGTTTCTTCAACTCATCAAAAGCATTTTGTTGGGCCTTGCCCCAAACAAACGGAACATTCTTCTTGGTAAGCTCATTCAAAGGGCAAGCAATGGTGCTAAAGTCTTTGACAAAGCGGCGGTAAAACCCGGCAAGTCCATGGAAGCTTCGGACTTGGCCAACATTTGTAGGGGTAGGCCAATTATGGATGGCCTCCACCTTGGAAGAATCAACTTCAATCCCATTAGCGGAAACCACAAAACCAAGAAACACCAATTTGTTTTGAGCAAATGTGCATTTGGGGAGGTTAGCATAAAGCTTTTCATGGCGCAAGATGCACAAGACTTCTCTCACATGTTGCACATGGTCCTCGAGGTTTTTGCTATAAATAAGAATATCATCGAAGTAGACAACCACGCTCTTGCCAATGAGAGGACGCAAGATGTGATTCATGAGGCGCATGAAAGTAGATGGTGCATTGGAAAGACCGAAAGGCATAACGAGCCATTCATAGAGACCAAGTTTGGTCTTAAATGCCGTTTTCCATTCATCACCAATAGCCATGCGGATTTGATGGTAACCACTACGCAAATCGACTTTAGAGAAAATCGTGGCACCACTAAGTTCATCTAGCATGTCATCTAAACGCGGAATGGGATGGCGGTAACGGACGGTAATGGCATTGATGGGGCGACAATCCATACACATCCGTTGCGTCTCATCCGGTTTAGGCACGAGGATCACGGGAACCGCACAAGGGCTAAGGCTTTCACGGACATACCCTTTGGCGAGGAGATCTTGAATTTGGCGGTTGATCTCCTTGGTCTCTTCGGGATTGGTGCGGTAGGCGGCACGGTTTGGGAGCGGAGCGCCGGGTATGAGGTCGATGCGGTGTTCTATGCCGCGGAGTGGTGGTAGTCCATGAGGGAGCTCGTCGGGGAAGACGTCTTGAAATTCCTGCAAAAGAGACAACAAAGACGGAGGAATGTTGGTTAAGTCGTTAGTCTCCGACGAGGGTCCCTTGCATATGAGCACATAGTGCAATATGGTGGATGGGTTTTCTTGGAGCTCTCTCCACTCACTCTTGGTGGCTAGAAGGACACTCTTGGACTCACTCATATATGGCTTGTGGCGCTCACTCTCTTTGTGGTGGGTCGCTCCCTCTCCTCTCATCTCACTATGGTGGGTGTGGAGTTGTGCCCTCGCTAAAGCCTTCGCATTGTCCGCGATGATTTGGCTAGGAGTCATCGGGCGCAACTCGAACTTCTTGTCGTTGACCTTGAAGGTGTATGTGTTGGAGAGTCCATCATGTATAGCCTTCTTGTCATATTGCCAAGGGCGGCCAAGCAACATGTGGCACACCGTCATGGGTACCACGTCACACTCGATGGTGTCCTCATAAGGGCCGATCTTGAAGTTGACGGTGACGGTATGTTGTATCTTGACGTTGCCCTTGTCACTCAACCATTGGATATGGTAGGGGTGAGGATGCTTGCGGAGAGTAAGGTGGAGCTTCTCACACAACTCGGTGCTTGCAAGGTTATGGCAACTTCCACCATCTATGATGACCTTGATCGACTTGCCACCAATTCCGGCACGGGTTTGGAAGATGTTGCACCGTTGGTCTTCCATAGCATGAGGTTGTGTGGTTAGCACCCTTGTGACCACAAGTGAGGGACTTGGGTCATGCTCACATAAGAGAGGATCTTCTCCACTATCTTGTTCATAAGCTTCTTCACTTGCCACGGCGGCTTGCACAAGGGCTTCATATTCATCCTCATCAAGAGTCTCGATGTCACCATTCTCCATAGTGATCATGACCTTGGTGTTCTTGCACTCAAACGATTTGTGACCTTGGGTGCCACACTTGAAGCAAGTGACACTAGAGGGTCCCGTGGATGCCTTAGAGGAGGCGGTGGAGGAGACCGTTTGCTTCATGCGACTTTGGATAGTCGGTTTCTTGGAAGGTGTAGAGGATGCGTCGGCCTTGGCACTTGTAGCATAAGGAGTTGATGTAGTAGGAGGAGTCGATGTAGCGAGCTTGGAGGAGAAATAGGACTTGGCCTTGGAGTACTTGATGTCCTCAATCACTTGGCGCTCGGCCTTCGATGCTTGGTGGACTAGCTCAACCATGTTGGAGTAAGGTTGGAACTCGACAATCCTCTTGATGGGATAAGTAAGGCCATTGAAGAAGCGAGCAATGGTTTGCTCCTCGGATTCTTGGATGTTGGCTCGCATCATAGTGAGCTCCATCTCCTTGTAGAACTCCTCAACGGTTTGGGTGCCTTGCTTCAACTTTTGGAGCTTGTTGAAGAGGTCTTTCATGTAGTGCTTTGGGACAAAGCGAGCATGCATCTCCTTCTTCATATCTTCCCAAGTGTCAATTGGAGGTTCACCCTTTTCTTCGCGAAGAGTGAGGACTTGCTCCCACCAAGTGTTGGCGTAGTCTTCAAACTCGAGTGATGCCATAGCCACTTTCTTGGCACCGGAGTAGTTGTGGATGCGGAAGATCTTGTCCACCTTGAGTGCCCATGAGAGGTAAGCTTCAGCGTCGTCTTCACCTTTGAACTTGGGCATGTTGAACTTGAGCTTGCCATACATGTTCTCTTCATCCTCCAAGTTTCTTCTACGAGGAGGGGCGCCGTCAACTCGTGCGGCTAGAGGTGGAATAGGAGGTCTTCTATGGCCAACCATAGCATTGGGTTGGCGTTGGAGTTGAACACTTGCTTCACTTGGTTCACGGTGAGGATGTGGTTGAAGATCTTGTCGCGGTTGAGGACGATGCTCAATGTTGGGTCTCTCATCTTGATCATGGTGTAGTTCTCCTCGTCCACGTTGATCATGGTGAGGGTGGCGACGAAAATCTCGCCGAGGTGGATCTTGAGGATCTTGGTCTTGGGGATGGCCATCACGCCCATGGTGGGCATGGCGATCCGCTTGGTGACGATCTTGGTGAAGGCCTTGAGCTTGTGGAGGACGCTCATGTGGACGAGCATGGCGATGTATTTCTCCACGCCTAGAGTTGGAGTGAGAGTCTTCATGACGAGCATGTTGGCGATGAGGTCGATGATGGTCTTCACGCCTTGAGGAAGAGCTTGGGGATGAAATGCCACCATGAGAGTAATGGTCTTCATGCCTTGAGGAAGAGCTTGATGAAGAGGAAGTAGAACGGTGTCGACGATGGCGACCCAAGTTGGTGATGGCGCGCTCGAGGCTATCCATGCGCCGCTCCATGTTGGCATCATTGGCCGCCATTTGGCCATTCAAGTTGTCCGTAGCTTCACGAAGAAGGGCCAAGTCTTGGTTGACGGTGGAGAAGTTGTGAGCCACCTCATTGTATTGCTCATCGATGCGCGTCTCGAAGAGAGAGAGTTGCTCCTTGAACTCTTGTCGTTGCGTCCATAGGTTGTGTTGAGTAGCCAACCTCTCGGTGTTGCGAAGGATCTCTTCATCCCTATTGGTATCTCCGGTCCTATCCATGATGCAAAGACAAGAACTATGTTGTGTATGTTAGTGGAAGGAGACTACCTCGTACCCTTACCAAGGTAAGATAGTATTGAGGCAATCCACCAAACCGAAAGCAAGATCAAGTGTATCGGGGACACACGCAAAACCACACGCAAAAGCTAGCAAATATGGTGTTAGGCGAGTGTTGTGGAAAGCCAAAAGACAAATCCAAGATCGAGTATGTTGTTAAAAGTGGGTAAAGTCCAAAAATCCAAATGTCAATGTGAAGATCACTATAAACACGGAAAAGATGTGGAACACACACACGAGATAAATGGGGTTAGTGCAACCAAAAGTGAGCGGAAAAGTGTATGTATAAGTGCTCGGTGTCACACTAACACAAGGAGAGCCAAAGCTTTGGTTGCAAAGGAAGAGACAACAAGATTCACACGTGGCCTCTCTTCTCCTATCTCTCTTTGCTTAAAAGCTTTTTCTCTTTTGTATATGGCGGCACTTGCACTCGTTTGTATCTTTGGTGGCACGTGGACACTTTTGTGTATATGGGCGTATGGATGTATGGATGTATGGATGTATGGTGCTACTCGCACTCTTTTTGTGTTTTTGGGGCTTTTGGACGCACTATGTTAGCGTTAGCCTCGCTTTTGCTATCTGGCCACACGAGTGTTTGCTTGGGTGCCTTACTCAACGCGACACACACACCTCACAATGCGGGGCCACGTGCAATGTCTCGCAACACTAAACAAGCAATGCTCGATGGGATAGATCGCAAAAGGAAGAGGGGTTACAAGGTGACCTGCAAGTTATACCTGCGATGGTGGTGGTGGTGGTGGTGGTTGTGGTGGTGGTGGAGATCGCCGGATGTCGAGGTCGAAGGGGGCGTTGCGTCGCCCGGTCGGAGGCCCGGTTGGACCGGGTTCTGGACCGGCTTGCCCGGTTTGCCGCCCGGTTGACCGGGTGCTGGGCCGGCTCGGCCGGTCGTGGGCCCGGTTGACCGGCTGCTCAACCGGATTTCGCGGGATGAACTTTCTCTCTCCTGTTCTTCACGAAAACCAAACGAAATCGACCAAATCGAGGGGAAACGATGGAATTGGAGGCTAAAAGTTGGGGAAATAGTAGATCAAGCACAACAACACCAGATCCACGGACCAAAACCACTCAAAACGCAACCAAATCACAGATCGGTCAAGAGGCAATTTAGGGCTATTTTTGGGGATTTTTTGGAAATTTTCTAGGAACGAAATCGGGTGGGTGGGAGGTCAAATCCGCGGTAACCAAGAGCTGCTGATACCATATGATGAGGTCTAAGACCCCGTGTGTGGCCCGATCTCGCGGATTGACTTCGAAACCAAAGGGGGAAGATGGGAAAACGCGAGGAACACGAAGAACACGGCGATGAACACGAGGAACTCCGAGACTCACGCACACACACACCCCGATACACCCGATGCTTACCTCCGTGGCTCGATGGACCACGCCAATAGAATCTCCGAGGAAGAGACACGCGGTAGAATTCCCGGGAGAGATTGGGATTGGAGAAGAAGAGCTTGGTGAGGGAGAGAGAGTATCTTGTACTAGAATCTCACTCAACAAGTTCCAAATCAACAACCAAGGTGCCTTGATTACAGAGGGATGATACCCAAGGGAGACTAAGCTCAAATTTAGGTTTGAGTTCAAAACAAGTCTAAAGAGCTAAAGGGGCGTCCTGGGGGTATTTATAGTCTTACAAGGCGTCATGGGCCGAAAAGGTAAGTTCGGGCCGAAAATATAACTTAAGTCGTGCAGGCCGGTCAGAGGCCGGTCAGACCGGGCTGTGACCGGGCGGGCCGGTCAGGGGCCGATCGGCCCGGGCCTGTGACCGGGCGGTCCGGTTTCAGACCGGGCCTGGGACCGGGCGGCGACCGGACGAGGCTCCAAGTCCCCTGGATGGCGCCCGGATGTCACGAGCGCAAATCCCGGTTGCTGACCGGGCGGTCCGGTCAGGAGGCCGGTCAGACCGGGCTGTGGACCGGGTGGTCCGGTCAGGGAGCCGGTCGACCGGGTTCTGGGCCGGCCGTCCGTCTTCTCTTCCTTGCGCTCTTCGGGCGACTTCCTGTCCAGCTCCATGTCCATCTTCATGTCCATCTTCTTGTCCAGCTGCTCCTCTCCTCCCTTTGACCATGGCGTATCCTCCTCTTGGTGACCTTGATGCTCCTTGTACCTAATGACACATAACACGTCGGCATGAGGTAGCAATCCATCCAAAGGTGTACCAAGATCAAGGGTGGTGAGGAGCGAGTTCACCTCATCATGTAGTGCTTTGACTCGGGCTCGTGTCATCGGTCCACTTGGGGGACTTGTTGGTCTTGGTGTAGCGACGTCGGTGACCGGGGCTACATCAATCTAAGACCCCGTGTGTGGCCCGATCTCAATCGATGACCGCTTCATAGCAATAGGCGAGGAGATAAAGTGCAACATTGTTGTCCGCAACAATGTTGTCATCTTCTGCATCAAAGCGGACACCACTGATGGACCACGACGCCGCACGGGAGAAAAAATGCGGGAAAGAAAAGGCGGGAATAAAATTTTATAAAAGTACATAGCTAAACTGAAAATTAAGATATGACTCGGTGTAAAGGGAAAGGGACAACCGGGGAAATAGCGGACATCACTTTTGTGTAATGATGTTACTGTATGTAAGATATTAACAATGGAGATGGTTGGCTTGTTTTACTAGTTAAGTCACGGGCTTGCGTGGCAGTCATGAGACTTTAGGTTTTGAAACTTTTTCTCCGACATGTTTATTATTCCCTTTATATTCGACGAGAAGCCAGACGGGACCTTGATGCTACTCAGGACTTCAAAAAAGATCTCCTTCTCCTCTTTGGTAAGAGCATAGCTGGCAGGACCTTGATACTTCTCTGGATTCAGGTTGTTTCCTTCGTGGATACTTTGCTGGTCCTGCCGTGCATCCGGTGTATCTTTTGTCTTCCCATACACGCCCAAGAAGTTTAGCAGGTTCACGCAAAGATTTTCCCTTTCCCTTTACACCGAGTCATATCTTAATTTTCAGTTTAGCTATGTACTTTTATAAAATTTTATAAAAGTACATAGCTAAACTGAAATTTAAGATATGACTCGGTGTAAAGGGAAAGGGACAACCGGGGAAATAGCGGACATCACTTTTGTGTAATGATGTTACTGTATGTAAGATATTAACAATGGAGATGGTTGGCTTGTTTTACTAGTTAAGTCACGGGCTTGCAGGGAAATTTTTCCGAGGCGGAACTTCCGAATATGCCATATATAGGGCATGTGCACCAAGGGCATATTCGAGAAGTTCCGCCACGGGAGATTTCCCAACCCTTTCCGCAACAATAGCAACTTCTGCTTTATAAAATTTTGTCGTGGGCGGCTTGCAGCGAGTTGGGCGTGGCAGTTCGGCCGGTGGAGGGTGGCGCGTGGGCCAGAGGGGATGGGGCCAACGAGCGAGCGACGGCTGCAGGCTTCGGCCTTGCGAAGCGCGCGAGCGAGGAGGTGGTGGCGTGAGGCGATGTGCGCACGAGGCGGGCGAGCAAGGTGCGGCGGGGCGGCTGGGCATTTCATCGAACATGTTAGGGGCCGGCCGGGGAGCGGGGGCGTGTGCAAGGCGGTGGCCGGGGAGCGGGCGTCTGCGGCGTCGGCGAGGCGGACGGCGGTGTCGGCGAGGTGGTCTCGCGGCGGCGCGCGCAGCGTGGAGAGCGGCGGCGGCGCAGCTAGTTGCCGGAGGAGGAGGGGAGAGGGCGCGCTCACCTTGGCCGGGTTGCCGACGCGCGGAGGAGGAGAGCGGCTGGCGACGGCGTGGGCGACGGCGATGGCGCGTCGGCTCTGCGCGTCGGCGACGGCGGCGAAGATGGCGACGGCGTGGGAGCACGCGTGGGCGACGGCGACGGCGTGGGCGCGGCGGTCTCTGCGCGTCTGTGGAGGTGTAAAGGGAAAGGGACAACAGGGGTCTTGGTGTAAAGGGAAAGGGACAACCGGGGAAATGGTAGCGGAGATGACTCGCGAGGTGTGGACCACTAAGGTGCCAACAGCTACAAAGGCTTCACCTTCTTCCTCGTGAACACACCACAAAGGAGTATTCACTTCTCCACTATCAAGGCCGGTCGAGGCGGCGCTTCCTTCACACAAGGTTGAGGCGAACTCCACAAAGGACGGAGGCTCTCAACAACACCATGACCTAGTCATAACAAGATCTAGGACAAAGTGCTCAACAAGAACAAGGAACCCAACATAGGAGATCTAGGGTTTCTCAAATGAGTAGGGAAAACTATGGGTATCTTGAAACTTCTTGGGTAGATAGATAGATCTATCCCTCCTCCTTCGATTCTCCAAGTATGGAGTGATTTGGTTGGCTGGGGGGGAGATCTACGCGATTTGAGCTCTAGAACAATGGAGGAGAGAGAAAGTCTTCGTGAATCTCAGATCTAACTCGAGGAGGAAGAAGGCTCCCCCTTTTATAGCCCGTATGGGTCAAGTGACCATTGTTGTGTTGCGGGGGGGGGGGGGGGGGGTGATCCGGCTTTAGTTGGCCGGATGGTCCGGTGCTGGCTCTTCAGGGATTTGGCCGGATGGTCCAGCCCTTCGTGGAATATTCCTTTTCGGGTGGAGGGAATATTCCCTCCAGCCCCGCTCCTCCTCGTGCGAGTCGTTGGTGCGCAGTCCCCTGGTTAGGGCCAGACATTGTGAAATATCCGGGGGGCGGATGAAAGAAACATCCCCGCTCGACACTGCTCGACGTGCGAAGTCCCCGGGGGGGGGGCGGATAATTCAGAACATCTGGGGGGTGGATGGAAAAACCATCCCCCCCCCCCCCCAAACTTCTCGAGATGTGAATTCCCCTGATGCGCCCCGGCCCTTCTTCCTCGTCCGGGGGGCGGATGAAATAAACATCCGCCCCCCTTGTCCTTACCTGAATTTGCTCCAGGGGGCCGGATGATCCGGCCATTGGGGGCCGGATGATCCGGGGGTCTTTTTCCTCCAGGTTTCAGGTTCTCCAGATTTGCTTTCTCCTCAACATTGTCCCCTCCACCCATTCACATATTACTTTATGCCCAATATAAAACCAGACTGAAAGACACATATGAACAGGCGGATACAATCCCATGGTGCTAAAAATAAACCTACACACTTAGGCACACATGGTAAAATTCTATTCATGTGTTGTTATCAAACACACAAAACACTAGGGATTTAGAATATGCTCTTTCAATGGTGATATCAGACAAGTTAGAACAGAGATAATATAACTTTGATGAGTTCACTAAATTGTTTCTGAGGATACATATTATCTCCGGTACCAACAAATTGTTAGTATGTTCCTCCTTACAATCTCTAGCAGCTTCTTCCTGCAAAAAAGCACAATAAGCAGAAATAACAATCATGTTATGCAAACTTGAAGGTTGGAGATACTTCCTTTTGTGAATTGTTTTCTAGAATGGCGTTACAAGTGCCCATCATATCATCTGCACGGTTAATCCTCTCCTGCTTATTATTTAGAGCACCATCTTCCTGCATGTGATCAATTTATAAGAAGAATCGTTATTTAAATCTCCGCACCTGTTTGGACTATTTTGTGCAGAATGTTTCAAGCATATAATAGATGAACATTAGAATCAAATCTTAACTCCAAAACACTATTAAAACGAAAGAATCAGCTTCCAAGAATGTTTCCTATTTCTCAGATTTAATTTAGTGCAGATGGAGTCTCTAGCTAGCTTTGTATTCAAATGCAATTGCATGGGTGGACTAATAAAACTTTTATTGAAGGTGAGCTTCAATAAGCTGTCATTAAATTAACATGCAAATGAGGCCACCTAAAGTTAGGAAAAATGTCCACCATATAAATTCTATTCAAGTCTATGCCGACAGTTCATTATATCATTGCTTTCATATTCTCTTAAAGGCATGCTCTAACATTAAGCACGCCAGATCAAATTTGTGAGAAAGGACTAAAAATTATGCATTCAAAGAATATTGTGCTCGTTTAGAAGAATGGGATGACACTTTCTATGGTAGTTAATTGACCACCGCAACTTAAGGAAAAGTCTACCATATTTGTGTGCATAACATGCCGATGAACAAACTTCAGGCTGTATATGATGACACTCTAGCCGAAACAAAATAGTAATCTTTCTATTCTTAATAGGTGATCCCATTTCTTTTCACACGCAACCTATCCACCTCATCAAGCATCTCTGATCAATCATAACTTGCCATGTCATTTAAGCCTCCCACATCATCTCTACCATGTCATCCACCGCAGCACACCGCTGTCTGGCAGTAGCCTTCTCGTACGTACAGGAGGCGTCCTTCCTTGGGCTGGACGAGAGGCCCCTACATGGACTGGACGAGAGGCCCATACATGGTGCGTACATAGATCATCGAGGCTTGATCCGCTCAAAAAAACAGAAAGATTATCGACCCTTGACGTTTCATCTTCGCCATGATTACGCGACGGCGGCGCACCCTCTTCCTCTCCCCACTACTGCCGGAAGATTTGTCCCCTTTAAAATCCGAGGCTCCGAGCTCAAGTGAAGGCCAGCGTCTGCGACGCCGCTTATATTTGCCTTACCGCCGGTGACTGCATGCCACACCCCTGATATTGGCGTCGAGGCTAGTGACTGGTGAGTTACTCCCTCCCGTCTATACTCCATAGTCCCTACTATTTCTCCTCCCTACTAATTCTGCTATATATTCAAGTGTAATCTTTCTCCTTGCATCACGAGACGCTGCAGTTCTTTCTTCTATGTATCTTCTCACCAACGAGTGAACGCAGCAATGGATAGCAGCCAAGATGATCAGAGGAGGAGCACTTGGAAAACTGATCTGGCATATGGCTCGTGACTGCCTATCCGTCTTGCCAATGCAGGTTGTCCTCATCCCCAAGCATCTGGTTTTAATGGGTACTGCTAATCCTATCCTTAATTATTTGCCAGATCGGATTGCATGTCAGCAATTGATGTTTACAGTATTGTATGTTTTGCTCTGCAGATTATGGAAGCCAAGAAGTGATATCTCTGACATCAATAGATTTTATTTGTTGATTCCGTTTTAGGTAGTGTAGGACACAGGCACCAAGCAGGCGAAGCTTAACTGTAGTTCATTTTGTTAAGGACCCATATTAATTTGTGTTGATGCCTGAATGAAGAGATGTACTTCACACGATTCATGCAAGACTATGACCCTTTCTTTACATCCCGATATTTGCTTTTGCTTCTTTGTCTCGGTGTTAATTTCATGCAAGACTATGGTATGTTTTACGTGGTTTTTCTTTGGCTCTCTCTGTAACTATGTCATACTTATGTTTCTGTTAGATAACTTTCAGTTTGAAGTTTGTTCTGTTTACATGCGTTGCCATCCTAATAGATACAATATTAATTATTTCAGGCTTGAGCTATTTTTCTTGATGCAGATGCCACTCCAAATAATTAATAATTAAGAATCAGAGTCCTTACTGTACACTCGGAGATGAAATATCTCTGTTGGTTAGTTCGGCTACACAATTGATGGCATCAATATAAAAGATTTAGGAGGCTGATACATATTCTGATGGTTCAGCTTTCAATTTGTTAGTGATAGATCATCTTTTAACTTTTCAATCTCAAATGAAAGTTCAACTAACGTCATTGTTCATCTTACACTTGCAACATCAATTGTACAATGAAATGCTAATGTTCCTCTTACATTGCTTCTCAATTACACTTATATTCATTTTACATGGTTTAACCTTTCTTTGTGTGTAGGATAGACAGAAAATACTGTGAGTTTTTTCATGTATTTGGTTGTGAAGTTAGCAGTGTTTGCGCTCAAACTATCGTTGCATGTTCCCCTTATTTTGACAACGATATCCTTCGTGACATTGTCTCAATACACAAGACCTTCCATTTTTTTTTAAATCATTTACTTTATTATTTTTTGTCTGTGTAAGCACTACATTTGCCATTGCGAATTAGTTTATACTAGGTTACAAAATATTGAAATGTTTCCAATACGAATGAAATTCCTTAATCTTATCTTTGATTCTTGATTGATATATACAATAATGTTGTGTCCATTAATTTCTAACCGAATAAGTAGTCCCTTTTGCTATTCTGAAGCACATTTTTGATCTAACTGAATAGCTATCGATCCAAAATATTATATCGAAGCGTTCTCCACTCCTTATTTTTCCCTTGGTCCGATTATTGTTACGTTCTTTCAATGGTTTCATTCGGTCTTAAGTTTAAATCAAGCCATACACATAATTTTATAAGTTCCCGCAGCAACGTGCGGGGTATCATCTAGTAATGTAAACAGTTCGGTCTATACCTAATAATAAAGGGAAAAACTGTTTCTGTGGTTTGGTTTGGTTTGGTACGTGACTAAAACTACCCCTGAAGTGAACACAAATTACCCACCATGCCATCCGTAAGTTGTTCTCTTGTTTTTTTTGGAAATCAACCGTGGTACAAATTTTGTGTCCAACTTTCATCCGTCCAACCCTTATGTCCTAGATCTCCGTCCTGAACGACAGAACGAGTTCATAACGAACATGATTACGACCGATCATACTAGATTTCCGTTCGATCTCTTTCACCCTTCACACAAAGATCCGCCCATATGTAGCTCGTCTCCTCTGCATACAATTCCCATAGAAATCATACAGTAGAAAAATCGGCCATCCCTCACGCACGGCGCAGCTGGCCGGCCAGAGGGCCATGGATCAGCCCTCTTTTTCTGTCGTCACCTGTATGGGCCTAGCCGACCCCCCGGGTTCCCTCACACCACGAGTTCTCACTGCCGCCACCGGTTCTCCCCATCGATTGGTTGTGGGAGCTTGAGGTGGCAGTTGAGATGGAGATAGGGGATGCCACCGCTGGAGGCGGAGACAAGAGGAGGTCGCGCCGCGCCGGCGATTTGGCGGAGGTGCTGGCGGCGATTTTGTCCGGATGGTGCCCTCACTAATTGCAGCAGCGAGTGGAAGCGTACCAGCGCGAAATCAGACGACAGTCGTTGGCCCCTGCCCTCCCAGAGCACCGCGAAGGCGAGAATCCTTGGTCCGGCTGTGCGCATGGGAGTGGGCCGGAGAACGGTTGCTTTGACGGGATTCCATGGTGGAGGCGAGCGAGACGAGGACACGAGGTTGCTGCGCCTCGCGGCATCGACACAGACGTGAGTGCTGCTGCTGGCCTGCGATGTGGCCGACGCGCTGGAGTGTGTGTGTGCAGTGCACTCTAGGCTTTCGCTGCTAGATGCCTTGATTGCATTTGGAACATTTTTTATTGGTCAAAGATAGCTAGCTCATAGCTAAAAAAAAGATAGCTAGCTTACGTTTCTTTGTGTTTTGACCAAATCTTAGCTCATGTTTAATTTGCTTTATACTTTCAGTTTTTAATTTATGTTAATTTGTAATATGCAAATTATACTTGATTTTCGTTGCACCAGTTTTTTGTATAAAGTGTTGCGTTGATCTCAAACTCTCAATCGGAAGGTGCCACCATTCAGTCGTCATCTTTCTATCGCCTTCATGATGTGGAGACAATGTCCCAAACGTGGCTGTTTAGCGTCAACGGCTACCTCGCTCCACCTCGACTTGTCTTCATCAATAAGTCGTTCGTCAACCGTCACTCGAATCTTTCGCACCCACGATAACACGAGGTGGTCAGGTGGTCAGAGCAGACGTTGCCCAACCACAAGTGCTACAAGGGCTATGTTCGAGGAAGATGGTGGTGGTTGCTGCCAACGCGGAGTATGAGCACAGTGTCATGGTGGTAACGGTGACACATATTATCACCTTTGGACGGCCGGTATCGGTGTTTCAACCGTGCCAAGGAAACAAGGCACATATACAGATTCTTTTCATCCCGATGCAACGCACAGGCATGTTTCCCTAGTAATACCTAAAGTATTAAATCGGAATGCGAACATACTGTATATCCATTATTCTTTTAAAAACTCTAATGCATACGTGCACGAATCAATGGATCTTTGGTGGCCATAAACATATGGCTAGCCCCTAGTTCTCGCTGTTAATAGGTTGGCCCTGCTACGGTAATTCTTAGTTTTCTTTAAATACTAAACCAGCAACAGCGTACATAATTCAATTAAGTTGCAAGCCCAACAGATGAGACAGAGGGATCATTGGTTAGCAATGGTTGGGATGGTGGTGAAGAACTTGCCTAGCTTACATTTGTAGAGAACGGTGTTTTTTCGTGCGGCATTCAGACCGATAATGAGGATCTGCATCTCCATCTTGTGAAGAGCCGTCTGAAGAACTTCCCGAACACACTAGTAGAAAACCTCTCATCCATCTAAGCCTTTAGTACCGGTTCCCTTATGAACCGGTACTAAAGGGGGCATTAATACCGGTTCCGTGCGTGGGACATCAATACCGGTTCGTTATGGACCTTTAATACCGGTTCGTAACAGGAACCGGTATTAAAGGGTTTGGGCCCGATTTCCAGGCGGTGGTGGGGCCAGGGTTGCACCTTTAGTACCGGTTCGTGTAAGGAACCGGTACTAAAGGGTCTGTGCCTATATGATCGCGCGGCAGCGCCCCCAGCTCCCTGCATTCTCACTTCTCCTCTCACATTTCCAAATATTCTCCACCTCTCACACTCCAATAATCTTTATTTTTCTCCACCATTTTAACAAGATTAACGGCATACATCTATCCAAGGGTTAGCAATATCATCCTTCCTTCCGGCGTTCCTAATTTAGCTCAGTTCTTTGGTAGTTTTAACTCGTACTATTTTTGTAGTGCAAGCAAGGTGTTCGATTAAATGCCTAAGTTAGTGATTTTATTTTTTTATATGCAATTTGAGCTGAAATTATGGTATGTTTTGTAGGTTTTAATTAGTATCATCCCCGTCCTTACCGCTGTCGATCGCCAGCGTCCAACCCTTACCGCCACGGTACCACCTCGGTGAGCCCCTCTTCTTTTATAAAAAACAATTAGTTTTATGTGATGAACTTGAATATTAATTAAGTTGGTCACTCATATATCCATGATGTTATGTACTTAATGATTTTTGATATACATATAAAATGCAGATGAGTCGACAATGGATGTACGGTGACCGGTGCCATCCCGAGTTCATTACTGGCATGCATTATTTTCTCAACGTGGCTGAGGCAAACAGGGGGTCGAATGGTTTCATGTATTGTCCATGTAGTTCCTGTAAGAATATGAAGGATTACTCTACCTCGAAGACCCTTCACGTCCACCTGCTGGAGAATGGTTTCATGCCCAGCTATAATTGTTGGACCAAGCACGGAGAAAGAGGGGTTATATTGGAAGACAACGAAGAAGAAGAGGATAGTGACAACTATCCCTTATTCACTGAAGACGGTGGTAGAATGGGGGAAGACGAAGCTGAAGAAGAGCTCATTTTCGATGAGCCGATTTTTGATGACCCGGATGACGATTTGGGTCGGGCCATTCTTGATGCGAAGATGAACTGCGGAAATGAAAAGGAGAGGTTGAAGTTGGAGAAAATGTTAGAGGATCACAACAAACTGTTGTACCCAAATTGCGAAAATGGTCAGAAAAAGCTGGGTACCACGCTGGAATTGCTGCAGTGGAAGGCAGAGAATGGTACTTGACAAGGGATTTGAAAAGTTGCTGAAAATAATAAAGAAGATGCTTCCGGGGAGAACGTGTTGCCCTCTAGCACGTACGAAGCAAAGAAGGTTGTCTGCCCTCTAGGATTAGAGGTGCAGAAGATACATGCATGCATCAATGTTGCATCCTCTACCGCAGGGAGTACGAGAATTTGAATGCATGCCCGGTATGTAGTGCATTGAGGTATAAGATCAGGCGAGATGACCCTGGCGATGTTGAGGGTGAGTCCACCCCCAGGAAGAGGGTTCCTGCGAAGGTGATGTGGTATGCTCCTATAATACCACGGTTGAAACGTTTGTTCCTGACCAAAGAGCATGCCCAGTTGTTGCGATGGCACAAAGAGGACCGTAAGAAAGATGTGATCTTTGAGACACCCATGACGGGTCGCAGGTGGAGAAAAATCGACAGAGAGTTCAAGTCATTTTCAGATGACGCAAGGAACTTAAGATTTGGTCTAAGTACAGATGGCTTTAATCCTTTCGGGAGCAGAGCTCAGTCCATAGCACCGGCCGGTGACTCTATGTATCTATAACCTTCCTCCTTGGTTGTGCATGAAGCGAAGTTCATTATGATGCCGGTGCTCATCCAGGGCCCAAGCAACCCGGCAACGACATTGATGTGTACACTGAGGCCATTGGTTGAAGAACTTTTAGAGTTGTGGCGTGACGAAGGTGTACCTGTGTGGGATGAGCACGAACAAAAGGAATTTAACCTACGAGCGTTGTTATTTGTAACCATCAATGATTGGCCTGCTCTTGGTAACATTTCAGGGCAGTCAAACAAGGGATACAATGCATGCACACACTGTTTAGGTGAGACTGATAGTAATTATTTGGGAAACAAGAATGTGTACCTGGGGCATCGTCGATTTCTTCCAAAACAACATCACGTAAGAAAGAGAGGAAAGCATTTCGGAGGTGAGGCAGATAACCGAACGAAGCCTACCCGCCCTAATGGGGAAGTTATATATGATATGGTCAAGGATTTAAAAGTGATCTTTGGAAAGGGTCCCGGCGGACAATCTGTTCCGCATGATGTTGACGGACACGTACCCATGTGGAAGAAGAAGTCGATATTTTGGGAGCTACCCTACTGGAAATTCTTAGAGGTTCACTCTGCAATCGACGTGATGCACGTGACGAAAAATCTTTGCGTGAACCTGCTAAACTTCTTGGGCGTGTATGGGAAGACAAAAGATACACCGGATGCACGGCAGGACCAGCAAAGTATCCACGAAGGAAACAACCTGAATCCAGAGAAGTATCAAGGTCCTGCCGCCTATGCTCTTACCAAAGAGGAGAAGGAGATCTTTTTTGAAGTCCTGAGTAGCATCAAGGTCCCGTCTGGCTTCTCGTCGAATATAAAGGGAATAATAAACATGTCGGAGAAAAAGTTTCGAAACCTAAAGTCTCATGACTGCCACGTGATTATGACACAATTACTTCCGGTTGCATTGAGGGGGCTTCTGCCGGAAAATGTTCGAGTACCCATTGTGAAGCTATGTGCGTTCCTCAATGCAATTTCTCAGAAGGTGATCAATCCACTTACTCTACAAAATTTACAGAAGGATGTGGTCCAATGTCTAGTCAGCTTCGAGTTGGTGTTCCCACCATCCTTCTTCAATATTATGACACATCTCCTAGTTCACCTGGTAGAAGAGATTGGCGTTCTCGGTCCTGTATTTCTACACAACATGTTCCCCTTTGAGAGATTCATGGGAGTCTTAAAGAAGTACGTTCATAACCGTGCTAGGCCAGAAGGAAGCATCTCCAAGGGCTATGGAACAGAGGAGGTCATTGAGTTTTGTGTTGACTTTATTCCTGACCTTAAGCCGATCGGTGTTCCTGAATCGCGCTATGAGGGGAGACTGCGTGGAAAAGGCACGCTAGGAAAGAAATCAGCAACGTGTATGGACGGACATTCTTTCACTCAAGCACACTACACAGTTCTACATAATTCCATCTTGGTGGCTCCGTACAAAGAGGAACACAAGGAGATCTTACGCTCTAAATACCCGGAGCAACGTGAAGATTGGATTGATGGAGAACACATGAAGACTTTCGGCGGTTGGTTGCAAACACGTCTCATGAATGTCACCGATGACGAGCAGCTGTACTTGTTGGCCAAGCAACCATCTTCTACTATATCGACTTTTCAAGGGTACGAGATTAATGGGAACACATTTTACACTTTCGCCCAAGACAAAAAAAGAGCACCAACCAAAACAGTGGTGTCCGCTTTGATGCAGAAGATGGCAATGGGAACAAGGTCACATATTATGGGTACATAGAGGAGATATGGGAACTTGACTATGGACCTAATTTCAAGGTCCCTTTGTTCCGGTGTAAATGGTTCAACCTGAAAGACGGGGTACAGGTAGACCCGCAGTACGGAATGACTACAGTGGATTTCAAGAATCTAGGGTACGACACCGAACCATTCGTCCTAGCCAGTGAAGTGGCTCAGGTTTTTTATGTGAAGGATATGTCTGGCAAACCGAAAAAAAGAAAAGAAAGGCAAGAGGACACATCATACGATGAGCCAAAGCGGCACATAGTTCTTTCAGGAAAAAGAAACATCGTGGGAGTAGAGGACAAGACAGACATGTCAGAAGATTATAATAAGTTTGACGATATTCCACCCTTCAAGGTAAAAATTGACCTAAGCATCATCTTAAACAATGAAGATTGTCCATAGTTGCGTCGCAGTAAGAAGAAAGGGAAACGGGCGAAGAAAACTCAGAAGACTAGAGGAGATGGAGTATAACTTGTGTATCTCAATATGGAAATCACTTTTGTGTAATGATGTTACTGTATGTAAGATATTAACAATGGAGATGGTTGGCTTGTTTTACTAGTTAAGTCACGGGCTTGCAGGGAAATTTTTCCGAGGCGGAACTTCCGAATATGCCATATATAGGGCATGTGCACCAAGGGCATATTCGAGAAGTTCCGCCACGGGAGATTTCCCAACCCTTTCCGCAACATTGTTAGAGGAGATGGAGTCTTCCACGGGCTTGCAGGAGATGGAGTCTCATCGAGCAGGGCGTCCTTATCCCGCCGACAGCTTTAGTACCGGTTGCACCCACCAACCGGTACTAAAGGTTACCCACGTGTCCTTATCCCACTGACAGGGCGTCGTGCGCTACATACTTTATCTCATCGAGCAGGGCGTCCTTATCCTGCCGACAGCTTTAGTACCGGTTGCACCCACCAACCGGTACTAAAGGTTTGCCTCGATCTGTCTTCCCGCCTATTTTCTTCCCGCGCTTTCCACCGGTTCCCGCCTCTGTCTTCCCGCCTATTTTCTTCCCGCGCTTTCCACCGGTTCCCGCCTCCGTCCTCCCGCCATTTTTTCACTATATATATGTTGGCTTGGCCACCATTTACATATCACATCTAGACTCATATCTGCAAACCTCATCACCAGGTCACATGGCTTCCATCGTATCTCTAACCCTCCGGGAGGCGGAGGCGCTTTGCGCGTCGAACTACCCCTGCCCGCCGGGCTACCGCGTCCCTACCGGCTGGTTGCTGAGCGTCGGAGGCGTACCGGTCCCTCCTGTCCCTCTAGGTGTGGCGCGCGAGATGGCCATCACGAACCACTACTACTTCGAGCTCACGCCAGAGCAGCGGAGGAATCCCCAGTGGCATCCCGACTACAGCCCGACTTGGGAAAGCTTCTTCATCAATCGGCGTGAGAGGGCGCTTGCCAGGCACGAGGAGGGTGGCCCGCCTCCTCCGAACTTCAACGAGGCCGGCCGTCGGCTGTGGTGGCGCGGCCGGACTCTCCAGGGCGTCATGGCCTACCGTGGCCCCCGCCTGCGCTACCCTCAGTCCCAGCCCACGCGTGCTCACCCGCCGACGTTCGAGTACCGCGACCCCGATGCCAGCGACGATGATGACGGCGACTACGACGACTACAGTGGCGACTACTATAGGGCTAGGCACGAGTATGACCGAATGACTCCAACAGTCAAATGCAGCCTTTGTATCTTAATTTTCAGTTTAGCTATGTACTTTTATAAAATTTTATTCCCGCCTTTTCTTTCCCGCATTTTTTCTCCCGTGCGGCGTCGTGGCGGGAAAGTTTCCCGCGCGGACGGCGTCGTGGCGGGAGTAAAGAATAGAAATAGAAAATATATAGAAAAAAAGAAAAAGAATTAGAAAATATATAGAAAAGAAATAGAAAAAAGGTTATAGAAAAGAAATAGAAAAGAAAACAAACGGAAAAGGAAAAAGAAATAGAAAACAAATAGAAAATAAAAAGAAAAGAAAAGAAACACAAAAGAAAAGAAAAAGAAACAGAAAAGAAAGAACAAACAGAAAAGAAAAAATAAATAGAAAATAAATAGAAAAGAAATATAAAAAGGATATAGAAAAGAAATAGAAAAGAAAACAGACGGAAATTGAAAAAGAAATAGAAAAGAAATAGAAAAGAAAAGAAATAGAAAATAAAAAGAAAAGAAAAGAAACACAAAAGAAAAGAAAAAAGAAACAGAAAAGAAAGAAGAAACAGAAAAGAAAAAAGAAACAGCAAAAGAAAAGAAAACAGTAAAAGAAAAAAGAAAACAAAAAAAAACCCTCTTTCGTACCGGTTGGTGGTACCAACCGGTACCAAAGGGGGTTTCCTCTCCATTTGACTTAGCCGCACCGCCAAATCCCCCCAAATCCTCCACAGACGCGCAGAGACCGCCGCGCCCACGCCGTCGCCGTCGCCCACGCGTGCTCCCACGCCGTCGCCATCTTCGCCGCCGTCGCCGACGCGCGAGCCGACGCGCCATCGCCGTCGCCCACGCCGTCGCCAGCCGCTCTCCCCTCCTCGCGCGTCGGCAACCCGGCCAAGGTGAGCGCGCCCCTCTCCCCCTCCTCCTCCGGCAACTAGCTGCGCCGCCGCCGCTCTCCACGCTGCGCGCGCGCGCCGCCGCGAGACCACCTCGCCGACACCGCCGTCCGCCTCGCCGACGCCGCAGACGCCCGCTCCCCGGCCACCGCCTTGCACACGCCCCCGCTCCCCGGCCGGCCCCTACCATGTGCGATGCAGTGCCCAGCCGCCCCGCCGCACCTGGCTCGCCCGCCTCGTGCGCCGATCGCCTCACGCCACCACCTCCTCGCTCGCGCGCTTCGCAAGGCCGAAGCACGCAGCCGTCGCTCGCTCGTTGGCCCCATCCCCTACGGCCCACGCGCCACCCTCCACCGGCCGAACTGCCACGCCCAACTTCGCTGCAAGCCGCCCACGCCCACGCATCGTTTCCGCCGCCGCAGCGCTCGCCCCAACCACGCCCAAACGCAGCGGCAGCAACCGCCCCAGCGCACGAGCCGCGCCGCGCCCACGCTCGCTCCGCCTTGCAAATCGCCCAAGACAAACTGTGGGCGTCTGGTAGCACAGCTAGCGTCGCGACCACGGAGCTTGAAGAGTAGCATTGGCTACAAAGGTGATGCAAGGGACAAGCGTGTCTCCGGTTTGAGTTTACTCAATTTAGCGATTGGTTTACTCAATTTTGTTTTGTATGCCGTAAAAATCGCTTTATGTTTCCAGGCTGCTATATAGGAGCGTTGTTGTTCACACTTGTACGTGCATGAGTTTTCTAAATTCTTGAAATATGCACACAAAAATCAGGACGATTCTACGAACGGGGAAGTTATGATACCCGAGAAGCCTTTTCCTATATTCTTGTTTGTTTAACTCATCTCTGATTTCACCGCTATTTCCGCAATGTACACGATGTAAAATTAATTTAGCATAATGCATGTGAACGGCCAAATGTTGTGTTTGAGTTTCAGGATATAAACCACCATTTTATCTTATCTTCTCCACGCGATTGAAAAAACTCTCAAATTTTCAGGATATAAACCACCATTTTATCTTATCTTTGTCCTAAGTTTGACCGGATTTAAAGAAAAAAAAAGGTATGTCGTGGATGTTGGTATATATTTCTATCTCGGTCAAACTTACACTAGTTTGACTTAGGACAAACCTACGACTTGAATTATTTTTGGAACAAAGTGTGTTTCATCCAAGATGTGAACTACCAAAATTTCCATGTGCCAAGGTTATCCGTGAAACTAGAGAAACCTCACTGCTAGGGTCGAGAAAAAGAGAGAAGAGCGAGAGGAGGAGCGCCGAGTGTTAGGGTTAGGGTCCGTAGCGGTGCCGAGTACGTGGCGGTGCCACCGCGACATAGAGAGAAGAGCGCGCCGAGTGTTAGGGTTAGGGTCGAGAAAAAGAGAAGAGCGCGCCGAGTGTTAGGGTTAGGGTTATTGTTTTCTTCATTTGAATTGTTTTCTAATTGTTTTCTTAATTTTGCAGTGACATTGAGGTATGGAGGACGGCACCTTCGTCCGAGATGAGGAGGGGGAAGAAGCGGTGCAACAATTGATCTATGAGAGTGCCCGTGGTCCGGAACCCGACGATGGAGATGACAACGAATTCCAAGACTTTCTGAATGATTTCGGCGAGGGACTTGAGTCTGAACAAATTAGAAGAGACAACGAAGTGTCCATCACAAACTCCGGCGAGGTGTATATCTATGTATCAATTAGTCTATATGTTCATCCCTAGATGCATTCATTTATTTGTATTGCACTTATTAACGAATAATTTTTTCTTTTAGCCTTCTGGATCATCGACCAAGTCTGTTAGATCAAAACGAGGCCCGACGCGGGTGCTAAAGTGCGAGGGCAGGTTAGCCCTCACGGCATTCAAGGATAATGGTGAACCAGTGCAGCCCAAGGAGTTTTGCCGCAAATTTACAAGTCAATCCGGAGTTATTGTTAGGGACCATGTACCGATCAGCATTCAAGAGTGGCATAAGCCGAAGAACCCGGAGAGTGGTGCTAGTTATGTCAACGACACGATGAAAAAATTTCTTTGGGACACGCTCATGACAAAGTTCAGCCTACCGGAAGACATGACGGAAGGCCAGAAGAATAAAGTCAAGGAATGGACATGGAAGAAGATGGCCATACAATTCCAGACCTTCAAGAAAAATTTATGGGACAAATATAAGAATGAAGATCCAGTATTCGATGATAATCTAGTGAAGATAAAAGATCACTGGGCCGCATTTAAGGAGTATAAGAAATCGTCTACTTTTGTGTCCCCATCGAAGAAAAATACCGAAAATGCTGCAAAGAAGAAACTTCCGCATCATTTGGGGTCAGGTGGCTACAAGAGTGCCATTCCGAAGTGGACAGCGTTTGAGAATAAACTGATGGATCATGGAATCACTCCACAGACATGGGACTGGCCCGAACGGTCCAAGTTCTGGTTGTTCGCTCATGGGGCAGGGTTGGACCCAAAGACAGGGTTGATCGTTGCGAAGGGAAAATGGAGGGAAAAAATTGAGGCAATTGTACCGAAGCTTGTAGATGCAATTGAAAAGGTTAGAAAGGGAGAGTACATTCCCGATCGAGAGAATGACGAGTGACACTCGCTACGGGAACCCCGAACATGTTGGACGGGTACGAGCTCGCCCAGGTCTGACCATGAAGGAAGCGTGGCCGGACAGCGCTGACACTTATAGAAGCCGTTCGCGAAAGAAGAAGAAGGACGCCGACATTGTAACGGAGTTGTTATCTAGGGTGGAGGCTCTTGAGAGAAATCAGAGGGCACACGATCAGCCGCTGTTTCTACGGGATCCACAAGCCGATGCTTTGCCCCATCTCAGCGAAGAAGCGGTGTCGGTTCCTCGCATCTTGACGGATGTGGAGGAAGCTACCCCGTGGATTATGTCACGGAGAAGACAGATTGCGAGCTACATATGTTAATCGGGACCGCGTACGTTAAGGTGGCGGTCGGCTATGTGTACCCAAGTGAAGATGGAGCAATGCACCATCATATGCCCATTCCACCTGGTTGTGTTCGTGTCGGGGTGGATGAAGTTGTTTCGGGTTTTGAAAAAGTGGAGCTTGATATTCCTAGAGGTGAAGATGAGAGGACACTGGCCGATGTCAAGCACGGTTTCGCCCTATGGCCGAAGAAGTACGTCGTCCTTTTGCAAAGGCCACCGACTCCTACACATGAGCAGCAAATGCCATCGACTCCTCCTGGTGGCAGTCCTGGTGAGCAGCCAAGTCCACACCTACCTGAGAGGGACCCCAGCGTGAGTCCACCATCTCGAGATCCTCCGCGTAAGACAGCGTCCGTTAAGCGGAACGGTACGCCGCCTAGGAAGAAAGCTAGAAAGGAGAAACAACTGCCGCCTACTGAGAAGTTACCTTGGGAAAAAACTCCAGAGGAAAACGCGGAGGCCGTTCAGGCCGAGCTGAAGTTTTTTTTGCACCGAAAGTGCCAGAGATACCTTTCGAGAAGACACTAGATCGGGAGAAAGTTGTGCGTACCGTTGACAATCTATATGACCCTGTACCATCGCCGCCATCTGACTATGCGCGTTCTATTGAAAGGTCGTATGACAAGATGATCGAGGCGACAAAACCCGTTCAATCGGGTATCAGGGAGATAAAAGGGATACACAGTGTCTACCAGCTCGGACAACAACCCGTTCAATCGGTCGCCCCTCTCAAGGTGTTTGACGGGAAGACCGTTCAAAGTTCTCGACAAGACGCAACTGATTACGCCTTAGCTGAACGAGCATATCAGTTTGTTCAAGGGAAAGATTTGGTCGAGAATCTCAGGAAGGTACCAACATGTATGCGTAACTTGCATTCGTGGTACCTTAAGGCCTCAAAGGAAGGGATCCAGACTATCATGGTGCGAGTTAGGGAAGAGCACTACTTCCAGGAGTACTGTGTGAATGTTGACTTCGCCGAACTCTTTCAGTTATACAATCTCCGGGCCCTCGACAAATCAATCATCAGTTGCTATTGTCTGTAAGTGATTTATTTATTTAATTTGAGAAGTCGTTCATTGTCTGCAGATTATAATCTTTTGTGCGCTATATTATGCAGATCGAAGATGCTCGAATGCAAAAGGGACGATATCACAGACATTGGGTTCATTGACCCGAACACAATGCATGTTAAAACCATAGAGAATCCCCTCTATAACAAGGATACACCGCAGACTTTGCTAAGGTTTTTGAAGCGACAACGTGACAAAAAGCTAATACTTTGGCCTTACAACTTCGAGTGAGTCTTACTGTCTTATAACACATTATATTTTGCACACCGTATGTCAAAATTTTAACTAATGACTTATATATATGACACTACATATTGAAACGTGCGTAGGTTTCACTTTATTCTTCTCGTCATCAATTTCGAAATTGGAGAAGTTGAAGTCTTGGACTCACTAAGCAAAAAAAAGGATCTATACGTGTCTTGTTTTTTAATGCTCAGAAGGTAATTTTAATTCTTATCGGTTTGTTTCGTTAATTTTGTCGAGCAGCGTATGACTCTTTTATGCATTTTCTTTTGTCGAGCAGCGTATGGCAAACTTTCATCAAGGAAGATACGTCCCGTGAATGGACACCGAAGCTGCGATGGCGTGCGAAAGTAAGTAGTACTACCTAGGTCCACACACCTTTTAATTATCATACTTGACTATTGTTTGATTGAATTATATTCTTGTAAAGAAATGCCCGCAACAACCTCCGGGGACCGATCTCTGTGGATTCTTCGTTTGCGAGTACATCCATGAGAATTGTCAACGAGAGAACGAATAATGAAAGAAATAAAGAGGTACAAAAACAATCTTCACAAATTTGTTTTGTTATCATAAGTTGTGCTGAGTTTCAGTAATAGTTGTTTCATGTATTCATTTGTATCTTATTCTTTTATAGTTGGCAAGAAAGCGGAACAAGCTCTCAATCGATGACCGCTTCATAGCAATAGGCGAGGAATTGGCGGGATTTTTCCTTCGGGACGTCATACCACAACTCGCAGAGCACCACTATGAATGAAGATCTAGATGTTACATATATAGTTGATTCGAAGAGTACCACTATGCTACATGTAATAGACATATATAGAGTACGCCTCGGAGAGCACCACTATGCATGAAGATCGATCTTCATGCATAGTGCTACTTAATTTGCGATCTCATGCAATAACATGTGTGTTATATTATATGCACCAACTTGCTATGCATCATCTTGATCTTCATGTACTACCTAAACCCAAACGCGTTTCTGGTGCATCGACGCGATATGAAACAAACCGATATCCCTAAACCTCTCCAAAACCCTAAAAAGCCAATTCTCTGCCGCGGCAGAGATTTGGGCAAATTCCCTGCCGCGGGGGGAACCTTTGGTACCGGTTCGTATTACCAACCGGTACCAAAGATCCTTAGCCCTGAGCTCTCCTGGTGGCCCACGTGGAGGCCCCTTTTATACCGGTTCGTAAGCAACCGGTACGAAAGGGGGGGGGGGGCTTTAGTGCCGGAAGTTTTATACCGGTTGCAAAACCGGTACGAATGCCCCTCTGGAACCGGTACGCATGGACGTTTTTCTACTAGTGACACAAGCCCCATCTTTCCTTACTAATTTCTCGTCTGGTCACCTGCAGCGGATAGTTCGAAAGTCAGTCAGACCCAGTTTAAATATTACTAGCACATGTGCCCGTGCGTTGCAACGGGAATAAAAATAAAGAGTTTGTTTTTGACATACGAGATTCTACCGCTTCATCCAAGGTGAACTCGTCTCCATCATCGGCCATGCCACCATCGTTAGCTATGAAGTGTAACTAAGATTTACTCGCCACCTTGTCGGGGTCATCCTAACGCTACCTCACAACAAAGAAGTGCTTCACTTGATAACCATTTATTGTGGCGTTGTACGCCTTGGAATCATGTGGTACTTGCCCTGGCCTCTTCGCAATCTCGGATGTGATGTTCGAGCTGAGCCTTCTAGATCTAGTCCAACTGCATCGCGACATGGTTCTTGTAACCGAGATTCCAGAATGGATTTAGCATGAAAGCCCGAGAGAATTTTTTAGTCTGTCTAGCTGAAATAACATGCAAATACATTATTTTAGCCAAAAATATGGATTTAATGGATAATTGGAGTTGAAAGAAACTTTTATCTAGTTTTAAAATAACAATGTAAACTATCTTATTTAAGTAAAATATGAATTTATATGATGGATGCTAATTTACAAATACAGTTAAAACATTATTCAGATTTTTCGGCACGTGAAGGCAAACTTCTTCGCCTCAATAATGCATAATAAATTTAACTATCATGATGGTCAATAAGCTTACGAAGTATATTCAATAAAACAAAAGTTACTTCTTGTATTCCGTACACGCTTGAAGCACGCAAGCAGCTAAGAGAAAACTGAATATGAAGCTCTGCGATTCCCTCGTTGGTCCTGGCTAGATCGGAACCTATATCGGGCATCATGGTCTCATGGCCTCGTTTTTTCCAAGATCACTGAATTCTTCCATTGAGATGCAGTAACCTTTCAACTAAACTATGATACAGTGACAACTTCTTCTGTCTATATTCGTTTCTGAAGTAGTCTTATATCTCTGTGCACCTGGTGGAGGTAGAAAGGCAGCAGGATGCGGAGGGCCATGAGCATGAGGAGTGAGGAACGCTACGCGAAGGTTCCATCACTGGTTGTCGGTTGTCCACCTCTGCAGGTTCTTACAATCAAGCTCGAAGCCGCCGCCAAGAACCGCCGTGACACACGCACACCCCCGCTGGGAGTCCATCTGACAGGGTCACGTACAGCTCCCCAGTCCCCACGCATCCCGCTCTCATATTCGGAGGAACTCGGGCCTCAGCAGCGGAGGACGAGCCGCATCCCGCTCTCATATTCGGAGGAACTCGCGCCTCAGCAGCGGTCGGCGAGCCAGCTACAGCACCCACACGCTGCTCAGCCAGCGAGGACTGTGTCACTCGTCGGCAAGTTCGTCTCCGTCGTAGGTCTCCTACATCCGCTCGCATTTAGTTTTTCTCTGGGCCAAGCCTGTCTCTAGCACTCGGCCGGCGTGAGTTCCTCGAAGTCCTCTGTAGGCCAAGCCGTGTGGATGAACGAAATAATTTGAGGAGCTTGTCGTGCTTCGCCCAATTCCCCTGTAGGCCAACCCGTGAGGACGAACGAAAAAATTGGGGAGCTCGCCGTCCGGGACTGGAACGTGGTCTCCGTGGATGAACCCCTCTCCGGGTTCCCGTATTACTCTTCCCCTCCTCTCTCTGACGCGTGATGGCTGTTGTACCAGACGAGGACGCCCTGCCTGGTCGAGGGACTTGACTCGTTTTTATATGTGTTTTGGCTTGCTCAAGGCAACAATGTTCAGGCTGAGTTCATGTCGAAGACCTCTAGGTTGGCGGCACAGTCGTGCTACTCTGGGATTCCCTCGCAACGGAGCAAAGCGAACGACCGCAAACGTTCGGTTTTTTTTTTACGGACGAAACATCGGAAGGCACTGGGAGGCCCGGTTGCAGATCGGAAGGCATTGGAGTCTCGGTTTTTTTGACGGACGAAAATTTGTTCCGGTTTTTTTACCTACCAACACCACCGATTCGTAACTTATTAGTAGAGATAAGTCTACTATAAGTCTATTAGATCCAAATCATAAAAACACAACACGGACGGACAGCAACCAAATTACAGAAAAAAATTCAGAGGAACAGCATTCAGTTTAGGAGGGACTATGCGTACCGAGATGTGCAGCTGGATGATGCTTCTCTGCACCACCAACGCCTCGTGGATTGCGCAGTCCATGCACTGCATCGACGACCGGATGGCTGGTCGGCGTCAATGGCGAGACCTAGCCACCGCGTGCAACGGACTGCCACACGCGACCATCTCCTCCCCCGCACGCCATTAACCGCCCTCTCGCTGCCGGTCTCCGTTCTGCCTGGAGTACTTGTCGCAGCGCCATTCTCCGCCGCCGCTGCGGAAGAGAGCTTTAGGATGGAGGTGCAGAAGACAGCTGGAGATGAAGGACTCCGGAGGTTCAGGATCGAGGGAGCAGGAGGCATCTGGGTAAGAATTGCACCAAATGACCCTCCAGCAAACTATTTCACGCTTCTAACCCTTTTTGTATGGCTCCCTTCGCAAAGGCACCACACCCTTATGTGTGGCTCCCTTCGCAAGAGCGCCACATCCTTCTGTGTGGCTCCCTTCGCAAGGGCGCCACACATCCTGTCATACGTGGCGGCTCGAGACTGCCAGCCGACGATGTGTGGCGCCGCTCCCACGGGCGCCACATAGATAGGTGTGGCGCCCTTCGCAAGAGCGCCACACAAAAGGGTTAAAGGTGTGAAATAGTTTGGCCGGAGGGTCATTTCGTGCGTTTTTTTTTCCACAAAAGGTTATTTTTGTGTAAATCGCCGCAATTGGGCAACGCGGAGCAAGAAAAAAGTGTCAGAACATGGTCTGCCACGTAGGGATGGCAACGGGTCTGTTCCTCACCTGGGAATGCCTTCTCGTTCCCATCTCCATTTAATAATCGGGAAGACTTTTTTCCCATTCCCGTTTTCATTGGGTTCGGGGCGGAGATCGGTTCCCCATTAAAAAGCTAAATTTAAATTATATTTTCATAATTTTATGATCTTACATGTTTTATACATAAAAATAAGAAACTTTATAATACGTACGAGGTAAAATGACAACAAATTAGTATGGTATGCTAAATATTATTGAAATATACTACACTAGACACAATATTACAACATATTTCATATAAAATATACCAATTTATATGTATATACAAGTATAACGGGGGATAGCGGGGAATAGGGATGGGGAGACATTTTAATTCACATCCCCATTTTAGATAGCGGGGATCAAAGTTCCCTATACCTGCCCCCTAATAGATGAATTCTTCACGGGTTTGCGGGGAACGGGGCCCCATTGCCATCCCTACTGCCACGGTTGATAGGATATATCGATATCCTCAACTTGATTGTGGCATGATTAAATTAATATGGATTGTTGGCTTTGATTACGTGGGGATGATCTATAACATAGAAGAGATAATGTTTGCTATTTTATAAGTAGTTTAGATTTAGATTTAAATTAGATAGTAGATGGGATGATCTAACGATTCGAATTGGTCTGTGTTGGTGTGCACGTGCACCTATTAAATACTCCCTCCTTGCCACAATGTAGTGCACACAAGATTTTCTAAAAGTCAAACAACGTAAATTTTGACCAAGTTTATTGAGAAAATTATCTATATCTACGAAACCAAATGTATACCATATGAAAATATACATCATGATTAATCTTTTTTTTTGAGAAACACAGTACAAACGCAGGCGCTCACATACACGCGCATACACTCACCCCTATGAACGCACACACGCACACCCTACCCCTATGAGCACCTTCGGAAGACCGAGCCGGCGGATTGGATCTTGAAATTGACGAAGTCACCACAGGCGCCTCGCTGTCGACGGGAACGTCGCCTCCCACTGAAAGAATATTCCGCTTTTATGAGACACACAGATGTCAAACCTGGGGTTTGAACTCTGGTGGGCTGGGGGTACAACCACCCTCCTAACCACCCAACCTCAGGTTGGTTCTCACATCATGATTAATCTAATGCTATTGATTTGGTAATCTAAATGTTGATATTTTTATCTACATAATTGGTCAAACATTACAACATTTGACTTTTGAAAAAACTTATATGCACTATATTTTGGCAAGGAGGGAGTAACACTAAGTATTTTCTTTCAACTTTTTTCTTTATCCCCTTGGCTCATGGTTGGACGAAGTGTTCTAGCAGCCTACCAACCATTGCATGTTTAGTAAGGACATGGCAAGGTTGCTCCTGCGATTTGTCTCGCCGGAGGCACAAACGTGCTCTCGCCGCCTGGACGACAGGACGGCGTCGCCGTGGGAAAGGAGACGAGGACTAATTAGCAAGTCGTAGTCCTAACTTTACGTATGAGGTATCATATCGTACATAAAGTGTCGTATGTGAAGCTGTTTTGGGCCGCGATTTATGGATGGCGAGGTGGACCCTAGCTATCAACAACCACTCTAGTGACGATCGGTTTTAAAGATACGTCAGTGGTAGCATCAATATCTGACAAGCATTAGGGGTGCCCGTCACTGGTATTTTGTATCAGTGACGATCATTTACTTGCCCGTCATCTGGTAAGGTTACCAGTGACGGGCTTATTTTGGCCCGTCACTAATAACCTTGCGGCTATAAACAATTCTGCAGTAGTGAACTATGATAGCCTACTCAAGTAGATGAGATTCACTTGTACATCATCTACACATGGATGGATTGGAATTTAAGAGATTAGTCCCATACCACTGATGTTTCCTCGTCAACTTCATTATCCAAGGAACCACCAGGCGATGTCATTCCAGCACACATTATGTTGGCACCAGAGAGAACAAACTTGATAGCACCTCTGTCAACTTGGAATTTTTTTGTGATGTCAGGATCTGATCAAATGTAAGAAACAGTAAGCATTAGAATGTGGATATCTTAGAATGTGGATTTTCTGCAACTACATGGATGTACTACGTGTTATAATATGACCACTTGCCAAAATTTGAGCAAAAAATATGGCATACTATGAGAACATAACAGGTAGGAGAACTTCTAGCAATAGTGAAATAGCTAGGAGAAAAACTATATATATTGCTCAAGAATTTCCATAGAATAGAATACTAACTATATATATATATAGTATACATGTGATGGCAGATAATGTCAAGCATAAACGACGTGTATGCATTATCAGTACATCAACAATTGGATAGAACATTGAGAATAAATGTTCAAGTCATCTAAAGAAACTATGATCGACAAAAAAAAGTATGTTGCATTTGTGGATATGTGTAGATGCCTAAGTAGATTTTGGCGGTCACAAAACATTGTTCCAAAATCAAGAAACATTTTTTTATCACTTGTGCAATTCAGTTCAAAGTTTACAATAAAGTGAGAGAATAAACAATTTGATCTACTCATGCTATAGCAGGAAATATTAGATACTATATGAAAAGAAAATTGCTGCCATATTTGGGAAAAAGGTGGTCGACGCCTGAAACCAATATTTCCTATGGCCTCTACATGTATCTCCTTATTTGGTGGGTTTACTGTTGCTCCTTATATCTGCTACAAACTAACAACAAAACCCTACTATAATAGGTGCTATACCTGAGTTACTATCGAGGAAAAAGAGCCATATCAGATATCTGTTTGATGACAACAACAACAACAACAACAACAACAACAACAACAACAACAACAACAACAACAACAACAACAACAACAACAACAACAACAACAACAACAACAACAACAACAACGGAAGCATAAGGAAACCCAACTGAAACATAAGGAAACCAAAACAAGGATGCGGAAAAAAGAGACTTGAGGGACTGGAATGTCCCTAAATATTTGGCTCTTGATAGGACCGCATGGAAATCAGTGATCCATGTGCCAAAATCTTAATTTACTTGTTATTTTTTCTCTCTCCTTGTTTTGGTTTCCTTATGTTTCTGTTGGGTTTCATATCTAGCCTACCCCAACTTGCTTGGGAAAAAGGCTTTGTTGTTGTTGTGTATCAGATATCCGTTTGAAATATTGCATGATATTGTTGACTGAATATAATAGGAATGAGATAGAGGGAATTAATTTAGCTGGTCATTGCAACAATATTATCGGACATAACAACTAAAGATCTAGACCAAGCCAGTAAAACTCTTGTTAGGAAGAAAGCATAAATTTTCTTACCTTCTTAAGCCTCTCAAATTTGGTAGGTAACATGCACAAGGAACAAAATCAAAGATAACAACAGTTATCCGAGACTTGAGAGAACTTGTATATAGCATACTACAGCTGAAATGAAATTTCACCTCGGTTGATGGTCATGCCTTTGGCATACACAAAGTAGGCGATTAGAAGCTCATCATTAGCACTATATACACTAATATAGTGAAAAAGAGATGAAAATGGACATTGAGGTAAATAAAGCTCACGTGGCAACATCGCTGTAGTAAAAGACCGACGGAGGACACCAGGATTGCAGTCTTGTACTACCATCCCACCGGCATCGGTGTTGGAGATGTCGACCAGGACCTCGAGGATCAGTAGCATGGGAGGTAGTGGTTGAGGTCGGAGACATCGAGGAGGATCAGCCAGAGGCACAGGAGCCACGCCGGTAAACCCAAGCCGCACGGCTAGGGTTAGCCGTAGGTGAGACCGCGTGCAGGAGGATGGTCGGCGCTGGTCGAAGTGGTGCAAGGCGGCGAGTTTGAGCAGGGGCTTGAGGAGCAGGTGAGGTCCTCGTGTGGGAGTAGTAGCGGCGGCGATCGAAACCACCGGCAACAACTGGGGTTCCAAGGTTGGAAGCGAGCGCGAGAGGCGGCGATAAACGAATCGAGCTCGATGATGTTGTAGATCTCGAAATGGTGGACTAAATCCCCATCTCATCGGCGCCGGAGAGGGCTGGGAGTAGCCGGGGGCAGGCGGCGATGCGGCGGAGTCGACCGAGGGAGGGCGTGTCATGAGCGAGAGAGAGAATAGAAGGGAGAGGTCAAGTGTGACCGATGGACCGGTCCGGTCGGGTCCACTGCTAACCCGACCAGGTTGGGTCAGGTCATGTTGGGCCAGGCCATTGGGCTAACCCAATTTAGCCATTTGGCTTATTATTTTTAGGAACAATTTAAATAAATCCAATTTTAATAAAATCCAATAAAAATCTTGGATAAAAGAGAATTCCTAAACATAAGTAAAAATAGCAGCAAACATTTATTGGTCCAAATAACAATAATATAAATTTTACTTTATTTTTAGGGGATTATTTCTTAAGTCCTAACTTATTAAGACTTAAACTCTCAAATTATTTTTCCACAATAATTTTAAATACATAAAAACATGGGAAAATCTATTAAAAAGCTTACAAATTGACAATATGTGGCACTAGTAGAAAACAGGGCTTTCGTTCGAAGCCCCTGGGAGCTTTAGTCCCGGTCGAATTACGAACCGGGACTAATGGGTCGCATTAGTCCCGGTTCGAACGGCGCGGGCCACGGCAACCCTCTAGTCCCGGTTCGTTTGGAACCTTTAGTCCCGGTTGGTTAGGTTGGTAATAACCAACCGGGACTAAAGGGGTTGCGGCGGACCCCGAGCCCCTATAGTCCCGGTTGGTATTACCAACCGGGACTAAAGGGCCATCTCTATATATACCCTGCCCTGCCCAAGCTTGTGAGGCACACTTAGCTTTTTCCACTTCTTAGCACAAGAGGTGTATGTTGCTTTGCTCTCTCTTCTTATGCACAAGAGGTGCTCAATGAAATGCCTGATACGTCTCCAACGCATCTATAATTTCTGATGTTCCATGCTTGTTTTATGACAATACCTACATGTTTTGCTCGCACTTTATAATGATTTCATGCATTTTCTGGAACTAACCTATTAACAAGATGCCGAAGTGCCAGTTCCTGTTTTCTGTTGTTTTTGGTTCCAGAAAGGCTGTTTGGGCAATATTCTCGGAATTCGACGAAACAAAGACCCAGTATCTTATTTTTCCCGGAAGACCCCAGAGCACCGAAGGAGAGTCGGAGGCGGGCCAGAGGGCCACCACACCATAAGGCGGCGCGGCCCCAGGCCTGGCCGCGCCAGCCTATGGTGAGGAGGCCCCAGGCACCTCCCTGCGCCGCCTCTTCGCCTATAAGACCCCTTTCGACCTAAAAATGCAATACGAATTGACGAAACTCCAGAAAGACTCCAGGGGCGCCGCCGCCATCGCGAAACTCCGTTTCGGGGGACAGAAGTCTCTGTTCCGGCACCCTGCCGGGACGGGGAAGTGCCCCCGAAAGCCATCTCCATCAACGCCACCGCCTCCATCATGCTCCGTGAGTAGTTCCCCCATGGACTACGGGTTCTAGCTGTAGCTAGTTGGTACTCTCTCTCCCATGTACTTCAATACAATGATCTCATGAGCTGCCTTACATGATTGAGATTCATCTGATGTAATCGGTGTTGTGTTTGTTGGGATCCGATGAATTGTTACATTATGATCAGTCTATCTATATAAGTTTGTGAAGTTATTGTTGCTGCAATCTTGTTATGCTTAATGCTTGTCACTAGGGCCCGAGTGGCATGATCTTAGATTTAAGCTCTATAATTATTGCTTAGATTGTATCTACAAGTTGTTTGCACATGTCTATGTCTGAAACCCGAGGCCCCAGAGTGACAGCAACTGGGATAACTGGAGGGGAAGGCGTAGGTATGTTTTCACCAAGTGTTAATGCTTTGCTCCGGTGCTTTATTAAAAGGAGTACCTTAATTGCCAGTAGATTCCCTAGAGGCCCGGCTGCCACCGGCTGGTAGGACAAAAGATGTTATGCAAGTTTCTCATTGCGAGCACGTATAACTATATATGGAAAACATGCCTACATGATTAATAATCTTGATGTTCTGTCTTAATGCTTTCAATCCTATCAATTGCCCAACTGTAATTTGTTCACCCAACACTTGTTATTGGAGAGTTACCACTAGTGTAGATAGCTGGGAACCCCGGTCCATCTCTCATCATCATATACTCGTTCTATATGACATTGGAAGTAGTATCAACTATTTTCTGGTGCCATTGCCACTGTGTTACTACTACTGCTGCTGTGTTACTGTTACTATTGCTCTCATATTACTGCTGCTTTCACAACACCCCTGTTACTAGTGCTTTTCCAGGTGCAGCTGAATTGACAACTCAGTTATTAAGGCTTATAAGTATTCTTTACCTCCCCTTGTGTCGAATCAATAAATTTGGGCTTTACTTCCCTCGAAGACTGTTGCGATCCCCTATACTTGTGGGTCATCAAGACTATTTTCTGGCGCCGTTGCCGGGGAGGCATAGCTCTACTCATAAGTTCACCTGGGGAGTACACTCTACCTCTCTCTCTGTTTTTGTTTTATTTTATTTTGTTTTGCTTAGTTTTCTTTTGTCTAGTTTATTTGTGCTTAGTTTATTTCTGTCTAGTATTATTTTGCTTAGTTTACTTTTGTCTAGTTTGTTTTTGCCTTGTTTTATTATATACCCAAAAATCCATAAAAATTTGAAAAACCGAAAAATTAAAAACTGTTGTTATGGGAGAACCCACAACCTATTTGGAGCTTATAGAATTATATAATAATTATAGAGAATCAAGAACGGGTAAAGTTATGAGTGCTGTGATAGAAAAATTGAATACAATTGCTAAAATCTTGCTTAAACGCCATGATATAAACTGTTGCTCTAAACAGGATACTAAACATCTTAAATTTCAATGTGGCTTTAGTGAGAAAATTTTAATTAAGAACTATAATTGGAATAGCTATATTCATCTTGGGTTCGAAGAGGTGGAACAATTTGTCTTATTTATGGGAGCCTCTGAGATAGAATCCTTCATGGCTAAAAATTATGAAACTTGTGTTGTTTGTAAGGACCTTAAAGATTATGTCTCTTCTATCCTTAATTTTTGCATAGAAAGTTACAGCGATAATCCTTATATCATTGATTATAAAGAGAGACTCATTAATGCACAAGAATGCACTCACAATTTGCAGGAACCAGTGGAAGAAGAAATTGATGAACCTGAAAGCTCATTGGATGAAAAAGAGGAGGAAATTAATGAACCTGAAAGCTCATTGGATGAAAAAGAAGAGGAGAATGATGAACAAAAGGAGGAAGAATGGATTAGCTACCCATGCCAACCTTCTAATGAGAGTAACTCTTTATCTCTTACACTATTTGATTGTCCTCCATGCTTACCAAAGGAGGATGAATGTTATGTTCCTGTGGATTCTCTTGAAATATTACCTATGAGTAAAACTTGTGAGAATAATTATGCTACTGTTATCTATGATAATCAATGCTACTTTGATAAATCTTATGATAATGCTTTGTTTGTGCCTGATGTCGAAATGCATGGTACTAAAGAGTTTTGCGTAGCAAATATTTATGATAAATCTCTAGATGATGGTCCTATGTTACTTGATATTATTAATTGTACTACTAATGAAAATGGGATTGGAGAGATCTTGACTTTATCTAGGAGTCCCATATCTTTTGAGAATGATCAATCATCTTGTTATATTATTGATAAAAGTGGGTTTGAAAGTTTTAATCCCACTATTTTTGAGCTTGATAAAAATTATGTGTTTGTAGATCATGAAAAGCATGCTGCATGTGATAGTTATATTGTTGAGTTTGATCATGATGCTACTGAAAATTATTATGAGAGAGGAAAATATGGTTGTAGAAATTTTCATGGTACTAAAACACCTCTCTATATGCTGAAAATCTTGAAGTTACTCTTGTTTTATCTTCTTATGCTTGTCACATTGTTCTTCATGAATTTATTTGTGTACAAGATTCCTATGCATAGGAAGCGGGTTAGACTTAAATGTGATTTGAACTTGCTTTTTGATGCTCTCCTTTGCTTCAACTCTTATTTCTTGCGAGTGCATCATTAAAATTGCTGAGCCCATCTTAATGGCTATAAAGAAAGCACTTCTTGGGAGATAACCCATGTCTTTATTTTGCTACTGTTTTGTTGTGTCTTGGAAGTTGTTACTACTGTAGCAACCTCTCCTTATCTTTATTTTATTGCGTTGTTGTGCCAAGTGAAGTCTCTAATAGAAGGTTGATACTAGATTTGGATTTTTGCGCAGAAACAGATTTCTATCTGTCACGAATTTGAGTAGCCCCTTCTATAGGTAACTCATAAAAATATGAAAATTTACGTGAATGATCCTCAGATATGTACGCAACTTTCATTAGTTTTGAGTTTTCTGATTTGAGCAACGGAAGTACCTCTTAAAAATTCGTCTTTACTGGCTGTTCTGTTTTGGCAGATTCTGTCTCTGTTTTTTGCATTGTCTCTTGTGGACTTTAAGTAAGGCTTTCTAGATGTGGAGAGCTGTAGCTAATGTTTTATTGAGTTCTTGCAATGTGTCACTACAGGACTAAAGTGGATTAAAGTTTTTTGTTGAGTACTAACCCCTATAATGAAGTTTATGAGAAGTTTGGTGTGAAGGAAGTTTTCAAGGGTCAAGAGAGGAGGATGATATATGATCAAGAAGAGTGAAAAGTCTAAGCATGGGGATGCCCCCGTGGTTCATCCCTGCATATTTCAAGAAGACTCAAGCGTCTAAGCTTGGGGATGCCCAAGGCATCCCCTTCTTCTTCAACAACTTATCAGGTTTCTTCTATTGAAACTATATTTTTATTCGGTCACATCTTATGTGCTTTACTTGGAGCGTCTGTGTGCTTTTATTTTCGTTTATGTTTGAATAAATTTGGATCCTAGCGATCCTTGTGTGGGAGAGAGACACGCTCCGCTTTTTCATATGAACACTTGTGTTCTTCGTTTTTCATGTTCATGGCAAAAGGTTAAAAGCTGCTGCATTTATTGCTATTTGGTTGGAAACAGAAAATGCTTCATATTGTCTTGAATAATTTGATACTTGGCAATTGTTTTGAGCACTCAAGTAGATCATGATTAAGCTCTTGCACCATGTAGTTTAAACCTATTAGTGGAGAACTACCGTAGAGCTTGTTGAAATTGGTTTGCATGATTGGTCTCTCTAAGGTCTAGATATTTTCTGGTAAAAGTGTTCGAGCAACAAGGGAGACAGTGTAGAGTCTTATAATGCTTGCAATATGTTCTTATATAAGTTTTGCTGTACCGGTTCATACTTGTGTTTGCTTCAAACAACCTTGCTAGCCAAAGCCTTGTACTGAGAGGAAATGCTTCTCGTGCATCCAAAACCTTAAGCCAAAACCTATGCCATGTGTGTCCACCATAACTACCTACTATGTGGTATTTTTCTGCCATTCCAAGTAAATACTTCATGTGCTACCTTTAAACAATTCCAAAGTTATTATCTCTTATTTGTGTCAATGTTTTATAGCTCATGAGGAAGTATGTGGTGTTTTATCTTTCAATCTTGTTGGGCAGCTTTCACTAATGGACTAGTGGCTTCATCCGCTTATCCAATAATTTTGCAAAAAGAGCTGGCAGCGGGGTTCCCAGCCCCAATTAATTAACCTTCATTAATAATTCTCTTCACATGTTTTGCCCTGATTCATCAGTAAGCAACTTAATTTTGCAAATAGACACTCCTTCATGGTATGTGAATGTTGGAAGGCACCCGAGGATTCGGTTAGCCATGGCTTGTGTAAGCAAAAGGTTGGGAGGAGTGTCATCCATAAATAAAAACTAAAGTACATGTGTAAACAAAAGAGAAGAGGGATGATCTACCTTGCTGGTAGAGATAACGTCCTTCATGGGAGCCGCTCTTTGAAAGTCTGTTTGATGAGGGGGTTAGAGTGCCCACTACCATTCGTTGACAACAACAAACACCTCTCAAAACTTTACTTTTATGCTCTCTATATGATTTCAAAACTTAAAAAGCTCTAGCACATGATTTAATCCCTGCTTCCCTCTGCGAAGGGCCTTTCTTCTACTTTATGTTGAGTCAGTTTACCTACTTCCTTCCATCTTAGAAGCAAACACTTGTGTCAACTGTGCATTGATTCTTACATACTTGCTTATTTGCACTCATCATATTACTCTGTGTTGACAATTATCCATGAGATATGCATGTTGAAAGTTGAAAGCAACTGCTGAAACTTATATCTTCCTTTGTGTTGCTTCGATGCCTTTACTTTGAATTTATTGCTTTATGAGTTAACTTTTATGCAAGACTTTTGATGCTTGTCTTGAAAGTATTATTCATGAAAAGTTTTGCTATATGTATTCTATTTGATTAGCAAACTATAGATCGTTGCCTTGAGTCACTTCATTCATCTCATATGCTTTACAATAGTATGATCAAGGTTATGTAAGTAGCATGTCACTGCAGAAATTATTCTTTTTATCGTTTACCTACTCGAGGGCGAGTAGGAACTAAGCTTGGGGATGCTGATACGTCTCCAACGTATCTATAATTTCTGATGTTCCATGCTTGTTTTATGACAATACCTACATGTTTTGCTCGCACTTTATAATGATTTCATGCATTTTCCGGAACTAACCTATTAACAAGATGCCGAAGTGCGAGTTCCTGTTTTCTGTTGTTTTTGGTTCCAGAAAGGCTGTTCGGGCAATATTCTCGGAATTCGACGAAACAAAGACCCAGTATCTTATTTTTCCCGGAAGACCCCAGAGCACCGAAGGAGAGTCGGAGGCGGGCCAGAGGGCCACCACACCATAAGGCGGCGCGGCCCCAGGCCTGGCCGCGCCAGCCTATGGTGAGGAGGCCCCAGGCACCTCCCTGCGCCGCCTCTTCGCCTATAAGACCCCTTTCGACCTAAAAACGCGATACGAATTGACAAAACTCCAGAAAGACTCCAGGGGCGCCGCCGCCATCGCGAAACTCCGTTTCGGGGGACAGAAGTCTCTGTTCCGGCACCCTGTCGGGACGGGGAAGTGCCCCCGGAAGCCATCTCCATCAACGCCACCGCCTCCATCATGCTCCGTGAGTAGTTCCCCCATGGACTACGGGTTCTAGCTGTAGCTAGTTGGTACTCTCTCTCCCATGTACTTCAATACAATGATCTCATGAGCTGCCTTACATGATTGAGATTCATCTGATGTAATCGGTGTTGTGTTTGTTTGGATCCGATGAATTGTTACATTATGATCAGTCTATCTATATAAGTTTGTGAAGTTATTGTTGCTGCAATCTTGTTATGCTTAATGCTTGTCACTAGGGCCCGAGTGGCATGATCTTAGATTTAAGCTCTATAATTATTGCTTAGATTGTATCTACAAGTTGTTTGCACATGTCTATGTCCGGAACCCGAGGCCCCAGAGTGACAAAGAATCGGGATAACTGGAGGGGAAGGCGTAGGTATGAGGATCACATGTTTTCACCAAGTGTTAATGCTTTGCTCCGGTGCTTTATTAAAAGGAGTACCTTAATTGCCAGTAGATTCCCTAGAGGCCCGGCTGCCACCGGCTGGTAGGACAAAAGATGTTATGCAAGTTTCTCATTGCGAGCACGTATAACTATATATGGAAAACATGCCTACATGATTAATAATCTTGATGTTCTGTCTTAATGCTTTCAATCCTATCAATTGCCCAACTGTAATTTGTTCACCCAACACTTGTTATTGGAGAGTTACCACTAGTGTAGATAGCTGGGAACCCCGGTCCATCTCTCATCATCATATACTCGTTCTATATGACATTGGAAGTAGTATCAACTATTTTCTGGTGCCATTGCCACTGTGTTACTACTACTGCTGTTGTGTTACTGTTACTATTGCTCTCATATTACTGCTGCTTTCACATCACCCCTGTTACTAGTGCTTTTCCAGGTGCAGCTGAATTGACAACTCAGTTGTTAAGGCTTATAAGTATTCTTTACCTCCCCTTGTGTCGAATCAATAAATTTGGGTTTTACTTCCCTCGAAGATTGTTGCGATCCCCTATACTTGTGGGTCATCAATGCCTAAGAGCATTTGCCACTTGAGTTCACACAAAACAAATACAATATGAAGTGTCCGAGCCACACTTAAGTTTTCTCCTCTTTTTTCCCTTCTCGATCGAGGTTAACAACTTTATCCTTTCATCCGTCATTGATAAAATGCATGTGTGTATATATACATCGCTTCACTATTCATGATGTTCTGTAATGGTTTTTGATAAGCTTAATTATATAATGCAGATGAATCGGCAATGGATGTACAGTGATCGACGCCATAACGAGTTCAATGCGGGCCTAAATTTTTTTATCCGTGTGGCTGAGGAAAACAATCGGGATGGTTTTATGTATTGTCCATGTGTTAACTATCAGATTAAGATAGATTACTCTTGCTCGACATACCTTCACACCCACCTCATTCGGTCCGGTTTCATGCCCAACTACAATTGTTGGACCAAGCACGGAGAAAGAGGGGTTATGAAGGAAGACAATGAAGAAGAAGAGGATGATGACAATTATCCCATGTTCCCTGAATACGGTGATACTGCAACGGGGGAAGCAGAAGATCAAGAGGCATCAGATGAGCCCGCTGATGATCTTGGTCGGGCCATTGCTGATGCAAAGAGAGACTGCAAAACTAAAAAGGAAAGGTTGAAGTTCGAGCAGATGTTAGAGGATCAGCAGACTCCACCGCCTCTGCCGCCTAAGCAGACTCGGCAAAAGAGGAAGAGCACCGCCGCTCTGGCGGCAAGTAGTACAGCTACGAAGAGATCCTCAGCTGCGAAGAAGTCTCCTCCCAAGTTACCAAGTTACCATAGGTGAAGTAGCATTTTGCACTGAAACGGCCCTGGCCAAAGCAGTATATACCACCGCATACAGTGAGGCACTTTGTCGAGACGCGAGCAAAGCCAGCTGAGTTGGCATCAGACTATGACCGCTCTATTATACAGTCCTCGAGAGCATATTTGGAGCAGCATGGAAGTAGTAGTGCAAAAGGGAAAACAATTGCCTAGCTCGGAGAACAGGAAAACCAATCAGTAATCCCCTTGATCGTGCACTCCTATGAATATCCGGAGACGGCAGAAATAGTCACACGGTTGGCTAAAAATCTTGGTACGACTGTTCAATATGAAGGTTACTTTCCCATGGATGAATTGGCATACAGATACACATACGGGAAGCCTCTCGTCAAACCTGACCAGCTCCCGCATCTACAAACACAAATGCGAAAATTGCATGACTGGTACATGCAAGCCTGTAAGGAAGGGAACATCATGCTCATAGTGGAAATTAGAGAGTGATACGTGCATTTTACATCATCATTATTGCTACATATATGTTTAGTTTTCATTGATATATGCCATCATACACCATTATTTATGCATTTTTAAATGATTTCTGGGACTTTCCTACAAAGTCCCTGATGACCCACAAGTATAGGGGATCGTAACAGTCTTCGAGGGAAGTGAAACCCAAATTTATTGATTCGACACAAGGGGAGACAAAGAATACTTAAAAGCCTTAACATCGGAGTTGTCAATTCAGTTGCACCTAGAAAAACACTAGTAACAGGGTTGATGTGAAAGCAGCAGTAATATGAGAGTAATAGTAATAGTAACACAGTAGCAGTAGCAGTAATACAGAGGCAATGGCACCAGAAAATATTTCAGTGCGTAGTTAACTATAGAGCAATGATGATGACAGAAGGACCGGGGTTCCCAGCTATCTACACTAGTGGTAACTCTCCATACAAATAACATGTGTTGGGTGAACAAATTACAGTTGGGCAATTGATAATTGTGAGGGCATGACAATGCATGCTATGATAAGATAAAGTTTATTGTAGTATTTAATTGGGCATTACAACATGATACACAGACCGCTATCCAGCATGCATCTGTGCCTAAATAATCCACCTTCAGGTTAGCATCCGCACCCCTTTCAGTATTAAGTTGCAAGCAACAGATTATTGCATTAAGTAAAGTGCATAATATAAACAACACAATTATCCTTGGACAAAGCATTGTTGTTTTACCCCTAGTGGCAACAGCACATCCACAACCTTAGAGGTTGATGTCACTCCCCCAGATTAAATGGAGACTGAACCCACTATCTAGCATAAATACTCCCTCTTGGAGATATAGGCAACTACTTGATCAGGGTAACCACAAGTACCGGAGAGCATGCAAAATCTTAAATAAACAATAGTATGATAACATGATGAACAATCTGATCACAATTTCACAATTTATCGGATCCCAACAAACACAACACCAATTACATCATATGGATCTCAATCATGTAAGGCAGCTCATGAGATCATTGTATTGAAGTACATGGGAGAGAGAGTACCAACTAGCTACAGCCAAGAACCCGTAGTCCATGGGGGAACTACTCACAAACCATCATGGAGTCGAAGTGGAGGCGGTGGAGTCGATGGAGATGGATCCGGGGGTCAATCCCCGTCCCGGCAGGGTGCCAGAACAAGAACTTCTGACCCCTGAAACTTGTCTTCGATGGCGGCGGAGCTGCGGAACTTTTCGGGGAATCTGACTCTGGTCTTTAGGTTTTTCCTGAGGATGTGAATTTATAGGCGAAAGGGCGATGTCGGTGGGCGCCCGAGGGGCCCACACCATACCTAGGTGCGGCCAACCCCCTGGCCGCGCCTAGGGGTGGTGTGGCCACCTCCTGGCTCTTCTCCGTCTCCCCTTTGGACTCTATCTTCGTGACAGCAAAATAGGAACTTCGGCTTTTGTTTCGTCCAATTCGGTGAATATTTCCAGAACAACTTTTCTGAAATATAAAAACAACAGAAAACAGGAACTGACACTGTGGCATCTTGTTAATAGGTTAGATCCAGAAAATACATAAAAATACCACGAAGTGTAAACAAAACATATAGAAATTGGTGTAAAACAAGCATGGAGCATCAAAAATTATAGATACGTTTGTAACGTATCAGCATCCCCAAGCTTAACTCATGCTCGTCCTCGAGTAGGTAAGTGATAACAAAATAATTTTTGAGGTGACATGCAGCCAACACAATCTTGATCAAGTTATTGTAAAAGCATTGTAAGCTGAGATCAAAGTACTCTAAATATAGGCATGATAGATATAATTCTAACAATAGAACTTAGCAACTATGTTACAACATGAGAAGTAACTCAAACAAAGGATCATGAATAATAGTGCACTGAAAGCAACTGTTTGTTTTTGAGCATAGAGAAAACATAGCAAAGTGGTATTCAGCTTGTCCTTCATGGAATAGCAAAACATAAATGCATAGGACACCTTTAAAGTTCAAAAGGGTGACTAGATACAAATAATTTGAGAACAAGCAATAACATGATCATGAATCAATCAATAATAAATTTTGGGACTATGCACATTATACTCAGAATGACAACTATGCTCTCTTAATTGGTGCATAAAGTTAGAAGATGAAGACTCAATATAAAAGTAAAAGAAAAGCCCTTCGCAGAGGGAAGCAGAGATTACTCATGTGCTAGAGCTTTTTATTTTGAATAAAATAGAGGTGTTGAAAATGTATTTTGAGAGGTATGTATGTCTATGGCAACGACTGGTATCAAATGGTTTATCATCCTTTCATATAGTGACTTCAAGAGCGGCTCCCATATAGTTCTCCATTTGCACACCATTATTTAGGATCTCTCCAGTACATAGTGTGTGGAGCTTTATTTGTTTATTTGTTTATTTATTTTATATTTTTTGTGGGCTGGGCACCTAGTTGCCTTGCGGGTTTGCGACCCAATCAGTATGGATAACTTCTACTATAAATCCTTCCTCTAGTAACTTTGCTAATTCCATCCCTATGGCGCGGCGCTTCTTGTCTCCAAAGCGTCGCATAGCTTGCTTCACCGGTTGTGCACCCGGATTTATGTTGAGGTAGTGCTCGGCGAGTTTCCTTGGTACTCCGGACATGTCAGAAGGTTGCCATGCGAAGATATCCATGTTAGCTCGGAGGAACTCGACGAGCGCGCCTTCCTATTTGGGGTCCAGGCTAGCTCCAACAGACACTTGCTTGGAATCGTCGCCTTCCTTGAGGTCAACTTTCTTGGTGTCTATCGCGGCCTTGAACGAGTTCTTCTGTTCGGAGATCTGCTTCTTGGTGGTATGCATCTCTTTCGGATCCACCGTGGCCCTGTAGCCTTGCAGCTCCTCTCCAGATATTACTGATTCTGCAAAGGCGGCTTCACCCTCCTCGCAGTCTCGAGCTTTCGTGTAGTCTCCGGATATGGTGATCATACCATTAGGACCCGGAATCTTGAGATTGTTGTAGATGTAACACGCCCTCGCATGAAACTAGTGGTAGGTGGGCCTGCCAAAGATGACATGGTAGGAGCTCTTGAAGGGCACAACCTCAAACGTGATCATCTCTTCACGGAAATTATTAACATCGCCGAAGGCCACGGGAAGTTTGATGCTGCCCGGAGAGTTTGCCTTTTTACCCGGAACCACACCATGGAACTCCGTGGTGCTGTGCTTGAGCTGCTCCTTGGTAAGGTTCATCTTCTCCAGAGTCTCGAGGTACATGATATTCAGGCTGGCTCCACCGTCCATAAGGCACTTGGAGAAGTCATACCCGTCGATGCGAGGACTCACAACCAAAGCGTAGCACTCTTTAGAGATGACAGTGGGATGATCCGTCCTGTCGAAGGTGCACGGGTTTTCTGACCACTTGACGTACTGTGGCACAGCCGGAAGCGTGACATTTAGGATCCGGAGAGCTGATTTCTTGGCCTTGACCGTCGGAGTTCCGAGGAAGGTGTGGTATGCACCTGCACTCTTTTTGACGAAGGGGTTAGACTTGTTAGCTGCGGAACCCTCTTTGGGATCCGTCGAAGCATCGTCCTCATCCATCGTCTCGGAACTGTCCTCGTCCTTTTCCTTGTTCTTGCCCTTGCCTCCTTTGCCGCGTGGGCGGTGCTTCTGGGCATGCTTGTATCCTGCTTCCGGGTCAGTTTTCAGGTCGTTGACCCACTTGCAGTTGCGATTGGTGTGGAAGGACTTGCCAGTAGCCGGATCAATATGGGCCAGGCACGGCATGTCCCTGTATTCTTCGTAGGTTTGGGGAGCGCGGAACCCAACGACAGTGACCTCATCAGCATGTTGCTGGCCCCAGCCGGCTCCGCCACCACGGCCGCGGCCTCTTCCGCCTCCTTGACCTCCGCGCTGGAACGTCATGGTGACCATGTCGGATCCGCCGCTCTTTTGGTCATCGGAGGGATTCTTTCTCTTGTTGCTACTGCTGCCGTTGTCACGGTTTTTCTTTTCCTGGTGCAGGGGTAAGGCTGTGGCTGTGAGCTCTCCACCTGCGTCATCATCAACGGCGGTGTGATTGCTGGCGACGCTGATCATGTCATCCAAAGTTAGATTGTTCTCGTTGATCAAGCAAGTTAGCTTGTGCCGGAGCAGCCCTCCCCGCTGCAAGCCACCTATGAAGGCATGCATAGCTGTGCGGTGATCTACGTTCTCGCACTCGTTTCTTGTTGCTAACCACCGAGTGAGAAAAGCTCGAGAGGTTTCGCCCTTCTTCTGGATACATGCATGTAGGTCGCTGGTTGTGGCAGGTCTTTTGTAGGTACCCCTGAAGTGTTTCTCGAAAGAGATTTTCAGGTCGAACCAGCAAAAGATGGAGTTTTCCTCAAGGTCGCTGAGCCAAGTACGGGCTGGATCAACAAGGTACAACTGAAGCATGCGGCAGGCTATATTGGGGGTCCCTCCGGCAAAGGTGACTGCGTTGAAGTAGTCCTCGATCCAGGTATCGGGCCTTTCACTGCCATCATAATGCTTCAGATTTCCGGGTAGCTTGAGGTTGAAGCCTTTTGGCTTTGGCTCCTCTCGGATCATCCTGCCGAAGCACTTTGGGCCGATGTACTCAGATCTGTATTCGTTGAGATGTTCCCGGGCGTCACGCGGGCCGTTGTGGGCGGGAGATTTTGAGCGAGATCTCCGGCCTCCGCCTCCACCTTCTCTACTGGGTGGTGGGGAGGGAGATCTGCGAGGGGGCCGATGGGACCTTTTGCTTCCGCCTTCAGATTCTCTGCGCCCTTCCTGTTGCTGACTCCGGCTTCGGTGGCTACCTTCTTCCTGCTGGCGCCAGTCGCCTCCCTCATTCCGGCTTCTGCGGGGCTCCGGCTCACGTTCTTCATTCCGGCTTCGACGAGGCTCCGGCGTATGCTCCGTGTTCCGATTCCTCTGAGGAGCCACGTTGTCGCGGGTGTTAATTCCACCAGGCCCATGGGGTCTGGTGTTTCCGGCAGGACTACATCGGCGAGGTGGGAGACGAGGACGCGAGTTCGGGGGCGGAGGTGACGGGTTCCGGTGTTTGTCCCTGCCAGTATACATCGGATCCTTTCCCTTGTTTTTGTCCGTCGGAGGTGTTGCCGAGGGCACGGGGATCGGATTTGGATGTTCCCTGGTTCTTCTTCTGCGCTCCGTGGATCCGGTGCGCGATTCTTCGTCACGACCCTCCCTCCCTGAGGCATTCTTCTGCACGGTGGGCACACATATCTCTGGGTTAGATTCTAATCTGCGCGAAGTATCTGCCTTACTCTGTTGCTTCATTGCAGAAGCTACGAGTGTGCGGAGGTGGTTGACGTCGATTTCCTCGTTGTTTTTGGCAAAGAGCTCCGTAGCCTTTGGCAAATCTTTCAGCAGTGGCCAGCAGTTCCTTCCTTTTGGCATCTAGAGCTACCGGATCTGCGGCTTCTTCCGAAGTTATTGGCTTGGTCAGGATCTCCGAGCACGCTACAGCTCCTTGGCCTGCTGCCCTGGCGAGCTCTTCTATGGACATATCTTCCCCGTGTTCGAGAACACGTCCTTCTCCAGGATCCGGCACGACGCAATGACGCATACGTCACGGGGTTTCCGAGCTGGACGGTCCCGGAATTTCGGCACTGGACGGTGTTTCATCTGCGTCAGCTCCTTTCTCCAGCCCAGTTATGGTCGTGAGGACCTGCTTGGGCGGGGCTGATTCTGCCTCAGCCTTTTCCGCATCCTCCAACTCCTTCGTAACACGGTTGTACTCTTCTGTGTCCATGGAGGAAGCATCGTCAGATAGCGGGATTAGGTTGTCCAAGATTGTTTCTTCTTTGTCTCCGGCATCCTCTTGCTGATCCGGAGCGTTGTTGTCTCCGGCAACCTCTTGCTGATCCGGAGTATCGCTGTCTCCGGTAGCCTCAACCTGCATGGGTCCAACTCCATCCTGAGGAGGGGCGGTTCCTGCGGTATGTGCGAGGAAGTGCACGAAGTGGCACCTTTGCTTCTCTAACACCTAGGAGACCCAGGCGGATATGCATTGGTCTTCCACCGTAATTTCCTGCTCAGGGGCGGATTGGGTGGGTTTTGAAATTTCCAGATCTAAGGCGGAATCTTCTTTAGGAAGTTCCTGCGGCTCAGATCGGATCTTCGCGCCTGCGTCCTATTCAGCGGCGGTCGCGTCAGCGTTACTTACCAGGGCGTTTCCGTCGGATTCGACGGTCTCACCGATGAAGATGTGAATGCCGCCGATTGGAATGATGGAGAACTTGACGGGGTCGGTCCTAGCCGGAATCCAGCACTTATCCTGGGGGACGATCGGAAAGTTCCCGGCGTAAAGAACACGCCCCACTGCGATGGAGTCGTCGTAGCTTCCCATGGCGGAACCCTCCCGGTTCCGGCCTCCAGACGCCGCTGGCCCCACGGTGGGCGCCAACTGCCGTTGCCTATTCGACGGTACCTCGGAGGAGGGATCCTCACAAGGGGGAGAAGAAGTAGGGGCCATTGGGCGGAGAGTCCTCGGGACGGTGGTACGCGATTTACCCAGCTTCGGAACACCTGCTCGAGGACAGGGCCTACTGCTGCTTGTCTGGAATTATCTGGGCGCTTTCGCGTTGTTACAATGAGTTGTGGTTGTCTCGTTGCTAGTTCGAGATCTGCCTCTAGGGCTCCCAGGATCAGGCTTATAAAGGCGCCCGGATCTAGGGTTTACACGGAGAGTCCTAGCCGAAATACAAGATGTCTAACTACGGAATATTACATTGCCGTGCACGTCAAGGATCCACCTTTCCTTATATGCCGTATTGGATCCGGATACTTCATGGGCCTCCATGGATCCGACTACTGTATAGGTCGGTTGAGATCCGGCTCCTGTTCCTAGGCTGGACTTCATCCATCTTCTATCAACAGCAATTGGGCCGCCCAATGGGCCACATGCCTCATCACCATATGTGGGCCACCCGGGCTTGCCGGATCTAGACCATGTCGTTGATATACCCATAAAGTATACCCACAACATCAGCATCATCATCGTCATACTTGTGCTCATCGCATTCCTGCCGGGATTTGTCGACTCTTTGGTGAGTAATGTTATTCCTGGCGTCTCCTTCGCGTGTGTTGACCTGTATCTGACGTGGTGACCTAGATCTTCGAGTTGCTACTCCACGTCGAGGGCTATCGCGACGACATGGAGATCTTTCGGGTCATGGGGCGACCTCTTTATCGGCTAGTGAGGCTCCGATCATGCCGAGGCCTACGAGGGCAGAACGGTGGATGACCGCCCTCGGGTCGTTGGCCGCGGGTTGGGTGGCCATTAGGTAGGTTTGCGCGGCCATGAGTGCTGCTTGCGGTGTTTTTGGTACTATGTTTCCCTGCGCATCTACCGACATGAAGGGAAGATCTAGATCCCGCACTAGATGATCTCTTTCATTTGCGGGGACGTGACTTAACCGAGAGGCAGATCTCCTCGGGTGTCCTCCTCCGTGAGTGCCTCCTGTAGAACTTAGCTGTGCTCGACGCCGACTCGACTCGTCGGCTGCTGCCCTTCTTTCATTGAGCCTTTGTTGGATTTTTATGAGTTCACGCTTCTGACGATGGAGCAAGTACTGGTACGCCATGAGCTCTTGTCGAGTTAAATCTTCTTTCATGGGGACTTCGCCACTCATGGCTTTCCTCGCCTTATCCCAAGCTGCCACTGAGATTCGAACTTGAACTCGGTCAGCACGCGTGCCCTCGGCTCCGTTTGGATTGTCGCCAGCTTCGGGTGCTGCTTGGCGCCTGGTTCCTCTGGTGAGATCTGCAGGATTGACGAACGGATTGCCGGTGGAGTCGAAGTCCTCTGATTCTGCTCCCGATGTGTTCTCTATAACCGCACATATCTGATGACGTGTGAAACGAACGTTCTTAGTGCAAACAACAGGGTATGGGTGAACTTTCCTGGTAACGGGGTTGGTGTTATTGTCGAGCTGGAAGTTGATGATCGTCGGGTCCTCATCTTGCAGCGGTAGACCCAATGACCACTCGCCCCCGGAGTCATAGGAGACACCATCATAAAGATTGGTGAAATCCTCTTTGCTTGCGATGAAGTCGATGTTGCCGGTGAAGTTGAAGTCGCTGATGTCCATGGCGCTGCTGTTTTAGAGTAGTATATCTGATGAGCTTTCCTCTTCGGAATCGAAAGAAATTCCGTTCAATAGATCGACTAGATCTCCTCCGCTTTTCGTGGAGGTGACGATTGGTGGCGAATTTTCCTCGCTTGACGAGCCGACAGAAGATGTCGACGCTGCCGCTGCCGCTGACAAGCCGACAGTAGTGCCTTGAGACCCTACGTGGAAGTTGAAGCTCCTGATCGTCAGATCGATTTCCCGGTCAAAGTTGTCGACCGCCGGGAGAGGGGCGGGTGGTTGTGGTCGAAGGTCGGTGGAGCCGAAGCGGATCTTGCCACCGAGGATCATCGAGTTGTTGCTTGGAGAAGAAAAAACCGCCGAAATCATGACTCCAGCACCCAGGTTTCCCATAGACGGCGCCAATTGACGAGGGTTAACCTCGGCAATGTCCATGGATATGGACTTACGGTTTCGGGGAAAGAGGTGTGCTAGTAATTTCGTCGGCTATCCGACAAACAAGGCGGTCCGATTATTGTATTGAATATGAGACAAAACTATGTTTAAAGCAAAGTTTCGATCCTCTGCCGCCGGCTCCTCCTAGCCTTTATATAGGAGGCTAGGTCTCAGAGTTCAGGTTGGGTTCTTATTACAACAGCTACGTAGAAGCCTCCTCAAATGCATGAAGGTATTTCATGGTGGCCAGTTTTGGGATGAGCTGCTTTAGAAGTTTGGCTTGACGACGGGATTGTTGGATTGACCAATGCACATCAAACCTAAAACGAAATTCCATATTAGCCGGAAACGGAAATTCCATTTCCGTGTCTGTTTCGCCGGACAACGCTGTTCTGTTTTCGTTTCCGTTTCCGCCAATAAATTTCCGATTTGCAAAATTCAATTTCCGTTTCCGTATTTCCATTCCATTTCCGTTTTTCCGTGAAAAATTCAGAAACTTTCCGCTCCATTTTTATCCATACGCACGGAGGCCCATATAGAGCACTCTGTCGTGGTATAGGTGCGAATTTGCTGACGCGGCTAGTGGTCGACCCTGCTTGTCAGGCATCAGTTGTGTTTCATTTAAAAAAAAACTAAATCTTGCGTTCCTTCCACTAAGAGCTCCCTCCTCAATTCTATATTAAAAAAAGCATCCGAACCTTTGTCGTTCCCGTCATGCTAACCTCCACGCTGGCGCCCTAGTCCATTGTTGGCGGCTGCACTGCCATTGACTAACCATTCACTGTCACTGTAGTAACTAATAATGCAGCTTGGCCCCGAAGAATTATCAGAATCCAGTAGTATTACTTCCTCCATACCGGTTTATTAGGGTATTACGCAATTCGAGAAAAAACTTTGAGCTTTAATTTGATCGACAAAATATGAGATATATGCCATAAAAAAATGCCTTTGGATTCATATTTAAAAGAAGTTTTCAATGGTATAATTTTTGTCGTATATAACTTATATTTTTTTGACTAAATTAATAATTAAAGTTTTTTATTGAAGTGCGTAATATATTACTTGTAAATTGGTACTACCTCCGTTCAAGAATAAGTGTCGCAACTTCATTTAGATTCGGATGTATCTAGACGCATTTTAGTGTGTAGATACATCCGTATTTCATAAACTTGCGACACTTATTTTAAAACGGACGGAGGGAGTAGCAAGTCAAGGATAATACTGACACTCCAAGAAGATCAGTGCCACTGGTACGACAGGACATGCACGTACAGTACGACGGATGACTCGGCTCCCAGATTTTTTGCACGCGGCTCTAGCCTCAGCTACTTCCCACATGGCCGGCTAGGAGTGGGCGTGTGTACACCCAAGTCTGAACCGGCCACACACTCACAATCACACCGCTCGCTGAGTTGTTGTCATCTGCTTAATGATTTATTAGGGTTTTACGTAATTCGAAAACAAACTTTGAGCTTTAATTTGGTCAACAAAATATGAGATATATGCCATAAAAAATATGCCGTTGGATTCATATTTAAAAGAAGTTTTCAATGGTATAATTTTTGTCGTATATAACTTATATTTTTTTGACTAAATTAATAATTAAAGTTTTTTCTTGAAGTGCGTAATATATACCTTGTAAATTGGTACTACCTCCGTCCAAGAATAAGTGTCGCAACTTCATTGAGATTCGGATGTATCTAGACGCATTTTAGTGTATAGATACATCCATATTTAAAAAACTTGCGACACTTATTTTGAAACGGATAGTGGGAGTAGCAAGTTAAGGATAATACTGACACTCCAAGGAGATCAGTGCCACTGGTAGGACAGGACATGCACGTACAGTACAACGGACGACTAGGCTCCCAGATTTTTTGCACGTGGCTCTAGCCTCAGCTACTCCCCACATGGCCGGCTAGGAGTGGGCATGTGTACACCCAAGTCTGAACCGGTCACACACTCACAATCACACCGCTCGCTGAGTTGTTGTCATCTGCTTAATGATTTATTAGTGTTTTACGCAATTCGAGAAAAAACTTTGAGCTTTAATTTGATCGACAAAATATGAGATATATGCCATAAAAAATATGCCTTTGGATTCATATTTAAAAGAAGTTTTCAATGGTATAATTTTTGTCGTATATAACTTATATTTTTTTGACCAAATTAATAATTAAAGTTTTTTATTAAAGTGCGTAATATATTACTTGTAAATTGGTACTACCTCCGTTCAAGAATAAGTGTCGCAATTTCATTTAGATTCGGATGTATCTAGACGCATTTTAGTGTGTAGATACATCTGTATTTAAAAAACTTGCAACACTTATTTTAAAACGGACGGAGGGAGTAGCAAGTCAAGGATAATACTTTTTTTTTTTGCGAATCAGTCAAGGATAATACTGACACTCCAAGGAGATCAGTGCCACTGGTAGGACAGGACATGCACGTACAGTACAACGGACGACTCGGCTCCCAGATTTTTTGCACGTGCCTCTAGCCTCAGCCAACAATGCTACACCTACGGAAGAATATTACGGAATAGATTTACGGACTGGTCGTGCCATCACTCAATTGGCCCAGGCTGAAACAGTTGCTCCGCAGATTTAGGACACGATGAATCAGAATCAGCCACGTCCGTCCGTAAGCATAGCATTATTGAGCCTCAGCTACTCCCCACATGGCCGGCTAGGAGTGGGCGTGTGTACACCCAAGTCTGAACCGGTCACACACTCACAGTCACACCGCTCGCTGAGTCGTTGTCATCTGCTTAATGATTTTGCGTGTGTACACCCAAGTCTGAACCGGTCACACACTCACAGTCACACCGCTCGCTGAGTCGTTGTCATCTGCTTAATGATTTTGTAAAAAGCTTACTTGATATTTTGTAAAAAGCTTACTTGATGTGTAGTTCGTTCACTTGTCTTAACCGTCTTTGTGTTTGAGTTTATCTAAGTTTGATAGGAGGGATTGTACCGGAGCAAACGCCTTCTCCAAATTATCTCGTCATTTTCTCGACTGAAGAACGTGCGACGAGCTGAGTGAGGGCTGAACCGTTCTAGCTAGCGCACCATGGATTTGAGGGTACAGAGGGAGACCGCGTCATACTACACCTTTTTAGCGTGGCAAGGTACTGATCGGTGCGTGTGCCGAGGACGACGAACCGACAACCGATCGTTGCTGCTTATGCACGCACTAGCTCGGACTTGGTAGCTTTTCCTGCGCACGTACGTTGGCGCTTCCCAAAAAGGCCCAAAAAGGTTTTCGAGCTTAATTTAATTATCTCCTCAACGAGATGGAAAAGTACTTTTAGAATCAGGCTTGTATTTTAGTACTATTATGCATTTATTACTCCTTCACTGAAGTTGTATGTCCACCCAGCTCCTCGAAGCCTCCATCTAGCACAAACAGCAATGAAGACGACTTTGATGACTTTCATCCCCATGGATCTTCTTCAAATGGTAAAATATTATATCCGTATATATTTTTGTGCTTATTCTACTTCCTTACCAGGAATTTCTTTAGCTGTGGTACTGAATGCATGTTCATTTCGTGGCACATAAGTCTGTTAAAATCTATCTTTATCTTTTTCAATTCACCCCTCAATTTTACATATATCCGTATATATTCTTGTGCTTATGCTACTTCCTTACAATAAATTTTCTTTAGCTGTGGTACTGAATGCATGTTCAATTCATGGCACATAAGTCTGTTAAAATCTATCTTTATCTTTTTTAGTTCACCCCTCAATTTTGCATGTACAACTAGAGTATCTTGCAAGTAGCACACTTGCACTACAGGAATGCCGCGCTGCGCCGACGGCCGTGGCGTACGCCGACGGCCAAATGTCGGGGCCGTCGGCGTACTGCCCGGTCAGCCCAGCTGCTCGAAGCGCCCCTCGGCGTATCGCGCCCCTCGGCGTATGACACGCTATGCCGAGGGTGGCCCTCGGCGTATCGGTGGCCCTCGGCATAGGTTGAGGGTGCGACCCCGTCCCGTCGCCCCGCGGCCATGCCCTGACGGGACCTTGACGGCGTGAAGCCTACGCCGAGGGGGCCCGTCGGCGTAGCTGAAGCCAATTTCTCCCGCCGAATCCTCCCGCCCCTCCCGCCAAAATGACGTCAGCTGTCTAGCCTATGCCGAGGGGCACCGTCGGCTTAGCGTCCATCTTTTTTTTCCTTTTTCCCGCCCATTTCTCCCGCCCAATCTTTCCCGCCAATTTTTCCCGCCATTTTCTCCCATGACTTTTCTCGCCGTTTCAGCCCCTCGCCTCCCTATATATACCCATGTGTTCTTCTCCAACAAAACACCACCACCAGCATGGTGTGGTGTTGTTTGTCTAATGTTGTACCCCGGGGTCTTTCGGCTACACGCACATGCGCCGACGGCACTTAGGCATGTCCCGGACGTATAGGCGTAACTCACCGGTGGGGTGAACCGGAGGAAAACCTTAGATAGCATGGATCCATACTTGCCACCACATGACCTAAAACAAAGGAAAAAAGTCCATTGCTAACCCTAACTCTAACCCTAACCCTAACCCTAGGGGTAGATTTGCGGGGTCCCCGCCCCCTAGGGTTTCCCTAGATACAAACCACCGGAGCGTCCGAATCGCTGGAAACTCCTGCTACGGCTCATCCGGGGCCTATTTCATTCCAAACCTATGGTTTCCATGTGCATATGTCCTAAACAAAGCAAAGAAATTTAAAAAATCCATTGGTGAACCCTCGCACGAAAAAAGCTATAGGGGTAGATTTGCGGGGTCCCCGCCCTAGGGTTTCCCAAGATACAGATCACCGGAGCGTCGGAATCGCTTGAAAACTTGCATTTGTCCCTAACATATGTGTACAAGTGTGATGTAAGGTTTGTCTAACCTTGCATGTACCCCGCGTTGACGATTTCCGCATACATGGGCCGACACTTGGTAAAATCCAGGATTTGTATGTGGAAACTCCTGCTACGGCTCATCCGGGGCCTATTTCATTCCAAACCTGTGGTTTCCATGTGCATATGTCCTAAACAAAGCAAAGCAAATAAAAAAATCCATTGGTGAACCCTCGCACGGAGAAAGCTATAGGGGTAGATCTGCAGGGTCCCCGCCCTAGGGTTTCCCAAGATACAGATCACCGGAGCGTCGGAATCGCTTGAAAACTTGCATTTGTCCCTAACATATGTGTACAAGTGTGATGTAAGGTTTGTCTAACCTTGCATGTACCCCGCGTTGACGATTTCCGCATACATGGGCCGACACTTGGTAAAATCCGGGATTTGTATGTGGAAACTCCTGCTACGGCTCATCCGGGCCTATTTCATTCCAAACCTATGGTTTCCATGTGCATATGTCCTAAACAAAGCAAAGCAAATAAAAAAATCCATTGGTAAACCCTCGCACGGAGAAAGCTATAGGTGTAGATCTGCCGGGTCCCCGCCCAAGGGTTTCACAAGATTAAGTTCACCGGAGCGTCGGAATCGCTTGAAAACTTGCATTTGTCCCTAACATATGTGTACAAGTGTGATGTAAGGTTTGTCTAACCTTGCATGTACCCCGCGTTGACGATTTCCGCATACATGGGCCGACACTTGGTAAAATCCAGGATTTGTATGTGGATACCTCCTACGCACCACCTATCACATGCCATATGCGCGCGGAAGCCATCTGGGGATCCCACCCGCTTCCTGCGGTGCCCCGCCGAATCCGCTGGAAACTGTCCGGATTTGAACTGGGGCGACACTTTCCTTCGCTCAATAAATGGAGGGAAAAATGTTTTTAGGTCTAGGACGCGTCATTTTATGTGCTAAATGTTTTCCGTTTCGCGCGTTGGCGGACGGAGTGCACGCGCGCCCGTGCGGCCATACCGCATGTCCCGGCGGCCCCGTTTTGCGCAGTTGGCAAAGCAAACGGAGCCAAAAAATCGAGCGGAGCCGCGTGGCGTCATTTTATGTGTCCTAGTGACCACTGCAAAAGACGGAACTGGGATACGGCAATTATCTTGGAGAACCCTTCACGAACAGGGCTATCTCGTCCGGAGTTCTATGGCTTTTAGGGGAAATGAGTAGGAAACGGCCCGTTTCACCACATAGTTTGTCGGAACGAGGCCATATTTGGCACGTGCGTGGGCCTTAGGATGGGAAGCAAGGCCCCGGTCGCGGATTTCCAATCCGAACCACGGGCGACGGTTTTTCCATTTTCGGGGTGCCGGAAGGGCTTTTTTTTGTGAAGCAGCTACATGGTGCGCATTTCAGTATCGCGCGGGACCTCCGCGCGGCGGTAGGATACCTCCTACGCACCACCTATCACATGCCATATGCGCGCGGAAGCCATGCAGGGATCCCACCCGCTTCTGCGGTGCCCGCCGAATCCGTGAAAGCGTCCGGATTTGAACTGGGCGACACTTTCCTTCGCTCAATAAATGGAGGGAAAAATGTTTTTAGGTCTAGGACGCGTCATTTTATGTGCTAAATGTTTTCCGTTTCGCGCGTTGGCGGACGGGTGTGCGCAGCGCGCCGTACGGCCATACCGCATGTCCCGGCGGCCCCGTTTTGCGCAGTTGGCAAAGCAAACGGAGCCAAAAATCGAGCGGAGCCGCGTGGCGTCATTTTATGTGTCCTAGTGAACTTTGCAAAAGACGGAACTGGGATACGGCAATTATCTTGGAGAACCCTTCACGAACAGGGCTATCTCGTCCGGAGTTCTATGGCTTTTAGGGGAAATGAGTAGGAAACGGCCCGTTTCACCACATAGTTTGTCGGAACGAGGCCATATTTGGCACGTGCGTGGGCCTTAGGATGGGAAGCTAGGCACGTGTGGCGGATTTCCAATCCGAACCACGGGCGACGGTTTTTCCATTTTCGGGGTGCCGGAAGGGCTTTTTGTGAAGCAGCTACATGGTGCGCATTTCGATATCGCGCGGGACCTCCGCGCGGCGGTAGGATACCTCCTACGCACCACCTATCACATGCCATATGCGCGCGGAAGCCATCCGGGGATCCCACCCGCTTCTGCGGTGCCTCGCCGAATCCGCCGGAAACCGTCCGGATTTGAGCGGGGCGACACTTTCCTTCGCTCAATAAATGGAGGGAAAAATGTTTTTAGGTCTAGGACGCGTCATTTTATGTGCTAAATGTTTTCCGTTTCGCGCGTTGGCGGACGGGTGCACGCGCGCCCGTGCGGCCATACGCATGTCCCGGCGGCCCCGTTTTGCGCGATTGGCAAAGCAAACGGAGCCAAAATCGAGCGGAGCCGCGTGGCGTCATTTTATGTGTCCTAGTGACCACCGCAAAGACGGAACTGGGATACGGCAATTATCTTGGAGAACCCTTCACGAACAGGGCTATCTCGTCCAGGAGTTCTATGGCTTTTAGGGAAATGAGTAGGAAACGGCCCGTTTCACCACATAGTTTGTCGGAACGAGGCCATATTTGGCACGTGCGTGGGCCTTAGGATGGGAAGCAAGGCCCGGTCGCGGATTTCCAATCCGAACCACGGGCGACGGTTTTTCCATTTTCGAGTGCGGAAGGGCTTTTTTTGTGAAGCAGCTACATGGTGCGCATTTCAGTATCGCGCGGGACCTCCGCGCGGCGGTAGGATACCTCCTACGCACCACCTATCACATGCCATATGCGCGCGGAAGCCATCTCGGGGATCCCACCCGCTTCTGCGGTGCCCGCCGAATCCATTGAAACCGTCCGGATTTGAACCGGGCGACACTTTCCTTCGCTCAATAAATGGAGGGAAAAATGTTTTTAGGTCTAGGACGCGTCATTTTATGTGCTAAATGTTTTCCGTTTCGCGCGTTGGCGGACGGGTGCACGCGCGCGCCCGGTACGGCCATACCGCATGTCCCGGCGGCCCGTTTTGCGCGATTGGCAAAGCAAACGGAGCCAAAATCGAGCGGAGCCGCGTGGCGTCATTTTATGTGTCCTAGTGACCACTGCAAAAGACGGAACTGGGATACGGCAATTATCTTGGAGAACCCTTCACGAACAGGGCTATCTCGTCCGGAGTTCTATGGCTTTTAGGGGAAATGAGTAGGAAACGGCCCGTTTCACCACATAGTTTGTCGGAACGAGGCCATATTTGGCACGTGCGTGGGCCTTAGGATGGGAAGCAAGGCCCCGGTCGCGGATTTCCAATCCGAACCACGGGCGACGGTTTTTCCATTTTCGGGGTGCCGGAAGGGCTTTTTTTTTGTGAAGCAGCTACATGGTGCGCATTTCAGTATCGCGCGGGACCTCCGCGCGGCGGTAGGATACCTCCTACGCACCACCTATCACATGCCATATGCGCGCGGAAGCCATCTGGGAATCCCACCCGCTTCCTGCGGTGCTCGCCGAATCCACTGGAAACCGTCTGATTTGAACTGGGCGACACTTTCCTTCGCTCAATAAATGGAGGGAAAAATGTTTTTAGGTCTAGGACGCGTCATTTTATGTGCTAAATGTTTTCCGTTTCGCGCGTTGGCGGACGGGTGCACGCGCGCGCCCGGTACGGCCATACCGCATGTCCCGGCGGCCCCGTTTTGCGCAGTTGGCAAAGCAAACGGAGCCAAAAAATCGAGCGGAGCCGCGTGGCGTCATTTTATGTGTCCTAGTGACCACTGCAAAAGACGGAACTGGGATACGGCAATTATCTTGGAGAACCCTTCACGAACAGGGCTATCTCGTCCGGAGTTCTATGGCTTTTAGGGGAAATGAGTAGGAAACGGCCCGTTTCACCACATAGTTTGTCGGAACGAGGCCATATTTGGCACGTGCGTGGGCCTTAGGATGGGAAGCAAGGCCCCGGTCGCGGATTTCCAATCCGAACCACGGCGACGGTTTTTCCATTTTCGGGGTGCCGGAAGGGCTTTTTTTTGTGAAGCAGCTACATGGTGCGCATTTCAGTATCGCGCGGGACCTCCGCGCGGCGGTAGGATACCTCCTACGCACCACCTATCACATGCCATATGCGCGCGGAAGCCATCTGGGGATCCCACCCGCTTCCTGCGGTGCCCCGCCGAATCCGCTGGAAACTGTCCGGATTTGAACTGGGGCGACACTTTCCTTCGCTCAATAAATGGAGGGAAAAATGTTTTTAGGTCTAGGACGCGTCATTTTATGTGCTAAATGTTTTCCGTTTCGCGCGTTGGCGGACGGGTGCACGCGCAGCGCCAGTGCACGGCCATACCGCATGTCCCGGCGGCCCCGTTTTGCGCGATTGGCAAAGCAAACGGAGCCAAAAATCGAGCGGAGCCGCGTGGCGTCATTTTATGTGTCCTAGTGACCACTGCAAAAGACGGAACTGGGATACGGCAATTATCTTGGAGAACCCTTCACGAACAGGGCTATCTCGTCCGGAGTTCTATGGCTTTTAGGGGAAATGAGTAGGAAACGGCCCGTTTCACCACATAGTTTGTCGGAACGAGGCCATATTTGGCACGTGCGTGGGCCTTAGGATGGGAAGCAAGGCCCCGGTCGCGGATTTCCAATCCGAACCACGGCGACAGTTTTTCCATTTCGGGAGTCTTAGGAAGGGCTTTTTTTTGTGAAGCAGCTACATGATGCGCATTTCAGTATCGCGCGGGACCTCCGCGCGGCGGTAGGATACCTCCTACGCACCACCTATCACATGCCATATGCGCGCGGAAGCCATCTGGGGATCCCACCCGCTTCCTGCGGTGCCCCGCCGAATCCGCTGGAAACTGTCCGGATTTGAACTGGGGCGACACTTTCCTTCGCTCAATAAATGGAGGGAAAAATGTTTTTAGGTCTAGGACGCGTCATTTTATGTGCTAAATGTTTTCCGTTTCGCGCGTTGGCGGACGGGTGCACGCGCGCGCCCGGTACGGCCATACCGCATGTCCCGGCGGCCCCGTTTTGCGCAGTTGGCAAAGCAAACGGAGCCAAAAAATCGAGCGGAGCCGCGTGGCGTCATTTTATGTGTCCTAAAAAGGCAGAGTAAAGTAACGGGGGCACCGCCGATGGAGGTCGGTCAAAGGGTAGACCGCGCATTCAATTCAATGTCGACGTGGTAAAAAAGGTAATCCTAGCATATTAGGTCAAAGGGTAGACCTAATATAATATATACTAGTATATTATAGTTAGAAAATAGAATGAAACAAAAAAAAATTAACAAAAAAAAATAAACTATGCCGAGGGCTGCCCTAGGCGTATGCGTAGCCCTCGGTGTAGCCAAACCCTAGCCATTAACCCCAGGGTCCACCTGGTCGGCCCGGCTAAGCCGAGGGTGGCCCTCGGCGTACGCCCGAGCTTCCACGTAAGCCGACGGTGGCCCTCGGCGTAGAGCCCCGCGGGTTTTCACCTTTTCCTCCACCGCGCGTTCTCTTCTTTCTCCCGCGTTCTCTTCTTTCTCCCGCCCGAGCCGCCGCCGCCTGAGCCCCGAGCCGCCGCCGCCTGAGCCCCCTCCTCCCGCCGCCGCCTGAGCCCCCTCCTCCCGCCGCCGCCGCCCGAGCCCCCTCCTCCCGCCGCCGCTTCCTCTGCCCCGGACCCCTCCTCCCGTCGCCGCCTCCAGCCCGCCTCCTCTGCCCCCCGCCCCTCCTCTCGTCGCCAGCTCGTCCCCGCCACCGCAGCCGACGCCGCCCTCCTCCTGCCCGACGCCGCCCTCCTCCCGTCCGACGCCCTCCTCCCCTCCTCCTGCCCGACGCCGCCCGGGTAAGCAACTCACCTCCCCTCTAACTCTAACACTAGCAGGAGCCAGACGGGGCGTGGTGGCGGTCCGGTGACGGGATTGGGATGGCGGCAGGCCCTCCTCTTCCTTGTCCCTGACCCTCCTCCTCATTTTCCAAGTCGTTGTATAGCTGCAAATTAATGAGTGTATAGCTGCTGCAAATTAATGAGTGTTCACAACGTTGTAACTAGCTACATAAGCACTGATGTACGGCAAGTGATCTTTGGTTTGGTGTATCATTTGTATATGTATCAAGAATTAGGAGTGGCAGTTAAGTGTCGCAACAAGATAATTTAATGCCTAAATCTATGTGCATAAATGTGTAGACTCGTAAATCATAATATTATCATGTGTGCAAAATAATATGTATACACATGCTATTTTTCGTACATGTATAGAAGTTTATATTGTCCAAACTCAACAAATAATCCAATTCCGTGCTTTTTACATCCAAACATGAAATGGAATTGGGCATCACCATTTGATTCCAATAGCAAATTCCAAGTACACCCAAACAACATAATTCGAATTAGACGCATTTCCTTTCCATCTTGGATTTGGAATTCCCTATCCAATTCAATTCTAGGCACAATTCAGTGCATCCAAACATAGTGTAAGAGAAATTGATGTAGAAACAAATAGAAATATAATTTATTTGAAATAGAAATAGAAATAGAAACCATATGTATGTATGTTCTCCAACAATAGATAGTGGGGATAGAAATAGAATAGTGTAAATAGTAGAAAAAAATGGAAGTAGGATTGATTTGAAATAGTAATAGAAATAGAATAGTGGACATTTGGAAAGAAATAGAAATGTGTAGTTGAAATTGAAATGCTATGTTTAATAATGTAAATACAAATGCAAATGTGAATTTCTTCTAATAATATGTATTTGTAATAGGCCATGCCGTGACCGCCTCGTCTTGAGCATCCCGGCGTGATGATCCCAGATCTTGACGCGCTTCTCCACGGTCGCTGACATCGACACTCGGTTGTTCGACTACTTCCTCTACAGCCGAGGGTGAGCAAAAATTCGAACTTCTTCTTCGCATTTTATTTATGTCACTAGATTCATTTTCCAAGTCAAGTTGCGTCACCTAGGTGTCACTTCCCGTCCTCAAGCGTTACGCGGATAAATATGCATTAGTGGTCGGCATATTTTCAACCGTAACGCTTGCGGCATTTACGGGACAGTCGGCGGATCCGTAGTTGGGTACGTTCTCCATGCTCTGCTCCGGTCCGAGTCAGGATTTCGGCAGCGCCTCACCGTTGTTCTCCGGATGCACATCCTCTTGTCTTTTTGGCGAGACGTGTATCGGGAGAGCAGCGGGGAGTGTCTTGCCAAATTTTGACTCGGACCGGGGTAGAGCATGGAGAACGTACTCAATCTACGGATCCGGCGGCTGCTAGGAGCCCACCTAGTAGAGATGTAGGTTGATGCATTCGTTTTGCCTGTTAAAAAAATTAAAATATGATGCATTCTCCTATTTGATATAAATGCTATGCTTGTCGTTTGGCTTCCAATAGAGCAGAGGATGGCTGATAATGGATGGATGTACACCGGCCGTGTTAGTGCGACTAATAAAACAGATGAGTGGATAAGGAAGACTTGGCATTTAGTGAAGGAGTTGGCGCGTGGTACAAAACAGAAGGTTCAGCCACTTTGCCCGTGCAATCGTTGCTTGAAGCATCACCGTCGTGGAAAGGATGACATGTTTAAACACCTTCTGCAATATGGGTATATGCCTCGTTACGTCACGCAGATCGACTTTGATGAGCACGAACGTGACAGAGGTGAGGTGATGCGGCAGCGGCTCAATGGCAATGAGTACGATGGGGTTAGAGACTTTCTAGATGATCTTGTCGATGCCCACATGCCGAGTCGCCACCTTCACGGGAGGAACCGCCAGAACCGGAGGAACCTCCAGAACCGGAGGAACCAGAGCCAGCCGCGAAGGCCTTCTATGATATGATAGCCGCTGCTAAGACGCCTCTGTACGATGGCGCCGAGATTTCTCAGCTCGATGCCATCTCCCAATGTCTAGCCGACAAGACCCGGTACAACACCACCCGTGACGGCTTCGAAGCAAGTCTGAAAACAAGCTGGTAACATGTTGCCCAAAGGGCATTGTCCGCCTAAAAGCCGCACGAGACGAGGCAACTCATGTCGGCGCTCAACATGGATTATCAAAGGATAGACTGTTGTGAAAATGGCTGTGTTCTCTTCTCGAAACAGCTTGATGCGGAGGACAAGTACTGTCCCATTTGTAAGGCCTCTAGGTATGAAGAGGTAACGGGAAAGGATGGTCGTGAGGCGGTCAAAGATCGCAAAGTCGATTCTTCGGTATCTCCCATTCATAAAAAGAATCCAGCGGCTTTACTTGGATCGAGGAGACCGCCAAACAGATGACGTGGCACAAGATGGGGACTCGAATAAAGGACAATCGGGGGCGGACGAAGATGGGACATCCATCGATGGCAATGCATGGAAGAACTTTGATAGAAAATACCCCCATATGGCAGCGGATGCTCGGAATGTCGTAATTGCGATAGCTACAGATGGCTTCAATCCATATGGTATGTCGAATTCCAATTACAGTTGTTGGCCCGTGTTTGTAATTCCGCTCAATCTCCCTCCCGGAGTCCTAATGACGAGGAAGACCATGTTTCTGTCGCTGATCATTCCAGGGCCCCATTACCCGGGGAAGAACTTGAGTGTCTACATGCAGCCGATTGTGGAAGATTTGAACCACTCTTGGCACCACGGGACGTTGACGTACGACCGAGCATCGAAGACAAACTTCTGCATGAAAGTTTGGTTGCGTATACCATGCATGACATGCCCGGGTACGCCCTAACATGCGGATGGTGTACAGCTGGTAAATGGCCATGCCCGGTGTGCGAGCATCGACTTGAGTTCCTTTGGCTAAATAAGGGTCGCAAGTATGTTGCGTTTGACACGAATCGGCGGTACCTCAAACGGAGGCATCCGTTCGAGAGAAGACAAAAAGAACTTCAAGAAAGGCAAAGTTGTGCATGAAGTAACAGAGGTGCCAAAGTTCGATGGTATAGGCTGTTGATGCCGAGCTACGTGCTCTCGTGCCAGCGGCATCGGAAGCTGGCCATCAATTTGAGGGATATGGTGTAACGCACAACCGGACTCACGAGGCAGCCTTAACGAAGCTCGAGTATTACAAGGACCTCGAACTTCCCCATAACATCGATGTGATGCACACCGTAAAGAATGTCGCGGAGTCCTTATTTCACACGTGCCTAAACATTCCCGGAAGTCAAAGGATAATGTCAAGGCTAGAGTCGATGTTGAGAAGCTACGTGATAGGAAGAAATTACACATGCAACGTCCTGCGGCCGTCGAAAGAATTGGTTCAAGCCGCACGCCGACTTACGCCTTGATTCCATCCAAAAGAAGGAGGCATTCAAGTGGCTAAAATACGTTGTGATGTTCCCAGATGGTTATTGTTCGAATATGAGCAAGGGAGTCAATCTTTCGACGGGAAAAGTCACCGGGCTCAAGAGTCACGACTATCATATATGGATTGAGCGGCTGATGCCGGTGATGCTTCGAGGGTATCTCCCCGAGAAAATATGGCGAGTGCTCATGAGTTGAGCCATTTCTTCCGCACGCTCTGTGCTAAGCGGATATGTCCTAAGGTTATTGAGAAGCTGCAAGTTCAAGTGCCGGAGTTGCTATGCAATTTGGAGATGATCTTTCCGCCAGGCTTCTTTACTCCGATGGCACATCTCATTGTGCACCTCGCAAACGAGGCACTCTTGGGTGGCCCAGTGCAGTTTCGGTGGCAGTTTTGTATTGAGAGAGAGTTCAAGTATATTCGGAAGATAACTGGAAACAAAGCCAAGATTGAAGCATGCATAGCTGAGGCAACGTGCCTTCGGGAGATGGCAGATGCCGCAACAACGTACTATCCTGATGAAGTTCCCACTCTGCATAACCCGGTCTCTCGTTACAATGTCGACGTGCCCATGAATGACCCCAAGCTTCAACTATTCCAATGTCCCGGTGGCAAGGCTGGTAAAGGACAAAAATATAGATTGGAGAGGGAAGAGAAGGATTGCATAATGCTCTATGTGCTTATGAACATGAAGGAAGTGGTGGGGGGGACGACGACGATGGCGGTCACGATTCCATTAGGTAACATGGTGTAATGCTTATTGTATCTAGTTTCGATCACCTACACTCAACTCGGTCTAATGCTTACTTGTATCCTTTCAGCGAATTCACGGATGAACAGTGGTGGCTTCCGCGCGATCCCACGGGCGCGGAGTTGGAGACTCTACTTGAAGAGGGTGCTCCCTAAGTAAAAATAAACTTTGTGTCTTGGTTCATGAAAAAAGTAATGTCTAAGCTGTCCCTCTTACCTACCAATATGTGACTTGTCCCTGTTATTCCACGTAACTAATGCACACAACAAATTTGAACCGTGCTTGTAGGGAGCTGATGCAAACGTTGAGATGACAGATGAGTTGAGATGTGTTTCTCAAGGTTGTAACCGTGACGTCATGAAGTATGAGAAGTATGACGTGAATGGGTTTCGATTCCATACAGAGACACACCAGAAGGGCCGGGCGAATCCAAAAACGATAAATACTGGTGTCTTCACTAAAGGATCCGATACCTTTGATTACTACGGGAGGTTAGAGAATGTATACGAGCTGACCTTCAACCGTACAAACAAACAACTCAATCTCGTTGTGTTCAAGTGTCATTGGTTCGACCCAAGAGGTGGACAAAGAATTACCAAGTCCATTGGGTTAGTTGAAGTTAAGCCTTCCACCACCTATACCGGAGCCGATGTCTATATTGTTGCTCACCAAGCCAAGCAAGTTTATTATTTGCCGTACCCATGCCAGAAAGCGGCCCTCAACGGCTGGGAAGTCGTGTTCCAGGTATCGCCACATGGTAACCTACCGATTCCCTCCGAGGACGATTACAACAACATTGACCCTGTAACATACGAGGGAATTTTCTATCAAGAGGAAGAGGACTTCGGGCACTTTGAGTTAGAATGTGTTCTTGAAGAGGACCTCGGGAACGATGCGAAACTCGTGGTGAGTCGATGGTGGATCTAAAGGACATAGATATGCTCGAGAAGTTACAAGTGGAAGATGATAGCGATGATGAGCCTCCACCCGTCTATCAAAATCCAACTTACTACTCAAAAGATAGTGATAGTGATAGTGGCAAGGAGAAACAAAATGAGATTGACGATGAGATTGATGACGGCTGGTGAGGGTCTTTTATGTGTTTATATTTCAACATGCTTCTTATTTGTTTAGTATCTTTATGCTTACTATTTATATTTTTTTCAACATGCTTCTTTATTGTTTAGTATCTTTATGCTTAGTATTTATATATTCTTGAACATGCTTCTTAATTGTTTAGTGTCTTTATGCTTACTATTTATATATTTTTCAACATGCTTCTTAATTGTTTTCTCTTTCTCAATGCAGGTGATTGAACAATATGAGCGGCGGCAAGGAGGACTCGTCGAGCTTGCTTAAGAAGATGCAACAACGCAAGAACAATGTTAGAAGGAGTGAGAGGGAACCGCGTCGCAATCCGCGTTACGAGGACTTTGCGGTAGGAGGAGGAGGACGAGGACGAGGACGAGGACGGGGACGAGGTGGAGGTGGAGGTGGAGGTGGAGGTGGAGGTGGAGGTGGAGGTGGAGGTGGCTGGGGAGGACCGGACTTTGAGCCACCACCCTCGGCTTCAGGCGACGTTGCTTCCGGGTTCTTTTGGAGGGGACGTCTAGAGAGGAGGCGGAGACGGAGTCTAGAGCCGAGGAGGACTCTAGCCGCGGGTTTGAGACTCGGAGGAGGATGGGCGGCCGAAGGCACTGAAGATTCGTGGGGAAGCGAGAGTCCCCGACGAGAGGAAGGAGCCTAAGACCCATGAGGCGAAGACCCTTATTATTCCTGCTGGCACTGAGTAAGTGTACTAATTTGGCAATTTCGATTTTCAAGTACTAATGTTTGATTTTCATGTGCTAATGTTTGATTTTCATGTGCAGCAATTGGATATTTCCTCCGGGGGTCAAGGGGCGCCTGCCTAGCAGCATGATTGGAGCTTTGCTTAGGAAGTTCTGGCCGGGCAAGTACTATCCCCTCGGCCTTGTCCCAGTGGCGAGATGAAGCTAGCCACTACTTGGACGGACTACGAGAGTGCCCACAGCGTAGGCTTCCCGACGGCTGCTGAGGCCGTGATGAGAAAGTTTTGGGTAAGACATATTTTCTCGAGCTTCATTCATATTTGATGACCCCAATGTTCTAACTCATGAATCTCACAATTGTTTTTTGCATGATTGAAGTGTTTTTATCGTGTGGCGCCCGAGGTTGAGGAGGCGGCCGCGAACAGGACTTTGCGGGCGACTTGTGAGAGGTTGACACCGCAGGTGTGGTACAACCAAAGGATCACGTCCGCGGGTCACTTACAGGCAGAGAGGCGAGAGGGTCCATAAGCGGACATTGTCGGTAAGAATGCTAAGGCCGAGTACGAGATGACGGTGGAGGACTACATGTCGGTGAGTAAAATGTCAATGAGATTCTACATTGCTACTAAGTTGCGATTGCATTAGATTGAGTTGAGTATTGCATTTTCAGGTTATCCCCGATTGGGCCGAGCCGCATGCCGAGGCATGGGAGGAGATGGTTAGGACGAGGTGGCTCAAGATGGACGAGGACTTTGCAGCCGTGGCGAGGCGGAACGCGGAGAACCGAGGCGACGGTGGCACACCTTGTGGGGAAACCTCAGCTACGAGCGCTACAAGGGGAAGACGGTATGTATACATTTTATTTTCCTTCAGGTTCAAAGTTGGTACTCACAACATTTCCTTTCGCGATGCAGAGGGCCGCGTTAGGACCCGAGGAGGAGATGTCTGACCTCGAGATATACAACAAGATGCGGCTTAAGAAGCCCGATCTCTCGCAGCCTCAGCCCTCGCTCCCTGAGTACTTCGGCACCTACGCCGAGGACGTCGAGAACTACTGCGAGATGGTGAGGCATCGTCACCCGGAGGTGGATGACCCCATGAGCGCGGAGGTCGACGAGGAGTCGTTGGTCCTGTCGTCCGGAGGGTTGCCGCATGGCCGTCTCGCCATGCTGAACAAGGCCGTCAAGCATACCCTCACCACGACCTTCACGCGTCTCAAGGCGGGACTCACCAAGGACAGCCCCCCTCTCCCGCCTCGTCGCCGGTCTCGGCAACAACCCGCATACGACGTAAGTTTCCCTCATTTCCATCCTCTTTCCGACTTTCGTTCATACATTGCTAAGTGCTAACGAGACATGAATTTGTGAAATTGTAGCCTGACTTCGAGGCGGCCTACGTGGTCGCTCATCAAGAATATCAGGTGGCCTTCAACCAGCACCAGCAGCACTTCATGGAGTACATGGCATATATACATGTAAGTTCCAACCTTTGTTTCCGCAAATGATGACAAGTCCCACTTTCCCCTAGTTTGATGCTTCATTTCTTCAAAGACTGACATGTAAACTATCTTGCAGGCGTCGATGGTGGCCAATCAAACTGGACAGACAGCGGATTTAGGGCCGATGCCTCCCTTTCCGGGGCCGGCGCCAAACATGCCATCGAAGGAAAATTTCGCTGCGGAGTACTATGGGAGAACAACGGTAAGTTCTTCGCCAAACCGAATACTACGGCTTTCCTTTGCCTCGCAAATTGCTAACATCTCGGGAACATGTGTGTAGGGAACGGGATGTTCCGGAAACCAGGGTGGTGGGAGGGAGATCACACCGGTTCATCATGGTGGTCCTTCTCCCGGTGCTACACCCGGTACTTCTCCCGGTCCTTCTCCCGGTGGTTCTTCCGCAGCTTCTACCGGAAGGAATCGGCCCGGGCCGGTGTCTAGCGGCGACGAGCTCCTCTAGTTGTCGCATTGTATCTCTTATCGACACTATGGCACCATGTATGCACACTAGGGCACCACCATGTATGCACATTATGGCACTATGTATCCACTATGACACTATGTATGCACTTCATGTTATGTGTATTTGCACTTCATGCGAAGTTCCTGTGAATTTTATGTGCTTTTATTATCTGCCAAATCTGGAAAACAGCAAAAAAACCAAAAAAAATGACCAAATGGTCCAAGCTACGCCGACGGCTTCCCCCTCGGGGTAGCGTCGACATGGACCAAATGGTCTCATGTACGCCGACGGCTTCCCCCTCGGGGTAGCGTGCGCCAGCGCTCGCCAGGGCCTGCCGCGTGGCAGAGTACGCCGACGGCCTCACGCTCGGCGTAGCGTGCGCCAGCGCTCGCCAGGGCCTGCCGCGTGGCAGCGTACGCCGACGGCCTCACGCTCGGCGTGGCGTGCGCCAGCGCTCGCCAGGGCCTGCCGCGTGGCAGCGTACGCCGACGGCCTCACTCTCGGCGTAGCGCGCGCCACGGCTCGCCAGAGCCCGCCGCGTGGCAGCGTACGCCGACGGCCGCACCCTCGGCGTAGCGGTAACGACCGTCAGGTCGACGTCGTACCGTTAGCTTGCTACGCCGAGGGCTAGTACGCCGACGGGTGGTCGTCGCCCTCGGCCTTCGCCTTCTACGCCGACGGTCTCCTCTACGCCGACGGCCAGCTGGGCTGTCCCGAGGCTGACCTTGCCCGAGGAGCTATGCCGAGGGTCCCCGTCGGCGTACCATACGCCGAGGGCGAGGCGGTGGTACGCCGAGGGCCGCCGGCCGTCGGCACCTCGATGGATTCCTGTAGTGTTGTAATACTGGCTTAAATTGTAGGTCATCAAATGAATGACGGTTTAATTGATCAACTAGGTTTTTTTATCAAAAGGGACAATCTGATAGTTTGTCAAGGCTATGGAAATTGTCTATCTTTATATATCTAATTAGCGTGTTGGACCTCGAAGAGGTAGACACTGACCATTGTAAGGTGAATATACTGCAACACAAATAAATAAGTGAGCATATATGCCCTTTGTCATTAAAATGACCATTATTTTATTCAGACCACCAAGATAGAATACATGTTGATGTTGTCTTCTGATTTTCTGTAACTACTTTTTTTTTCTACAGATGCAGCTAACACTGCAAAGACTAGCGAGGCCGATCTTTTTGGCCCAAACTTGATGGATGATTTCATTGACGAGCCTGCAGCCACTCCAGCAACAAAAGGTGTTGTAGAACCTCAGGTTGATCTATTTGGTGATGCAGATTTCCAATCGGCAACCCCAAGTGCAGAAACAGCTGCGCATCAGGATGTCCAGGTTTGATTCTCAACTTTCTCCATATATTTAGGCTGCTAAATATGCTGAGAACATTGTCTGATATTTCTATGTCTTCCTCTGGCAGCTCCCAAGTCTAATACCAAGAAAGAAAATGTTCAGGTGAAATAACTACTATACTAAATGGCAACAAACATCTTTTTTCTCATAATTTTGAGGTCTGCTGGGAATTACTGTGGTGTTGACACGTTTGCACTAGATAGTTTTATTTGTAGTACTAGTTTTTCTGTGTGCACTTTTGGTGCTATCTAAGCTTTTAGAGAGGCTAGGAAACATCTATTCAGTTCTTTTCCCTTCATTCTGCGCATGGCCGTAGCATTCTTACACATGGTCAAAATGGTGGCCAGCCGCTTAACTGCACCTCGATTCTCCACCTCTCCCATCTCTTCTCTCTGTCCGGGCCTGCTCCCCACGCCGGCCACATCCGGAGCCGCCGCCGTCCGGCCCAGTCATCGGGGAAGCTGCTGCCGATCTAGCTGGCACACGACATCGGGAGGGAGTTGGGTGGTGGCGCCATCGTCGGCATGGAGGCGGGGCAGCGAGCGGGGAGCGAAGAGGACGTGACAACCGTGTCGACCACGGGTCTGGAGGTCAGCAGCGGCTATGGGGCGCGTCGGTCCGTAGGTCGCGTGGCCTCTCCATCCGTCGCCCCTGTCCCCTATCTCTGCATGCATCGCCTCCTCCACCCAGCCGTCCCCGTCGATGAATACGTGTGGGAAACAGCGCGCCGCCATGTGGGTCGCTGAGATCGACGCTGCCGACGGTCGCCAGATGCCATCAATAAACAATACACAGGAGCTCTCCCGACGCTCCCTCTCCCTGCGCTCCTCTAGCTGTCGTTCCCCTGCCACCGCAGCCTCCTCGCCGGCGACTCCTAGCCGCCGGGTCACCCCAATCCCAGCCTCCTCGCCTCCCCCCCCCCCCCCCCGCTCGCCACTCCTTCCGGCCATATCCTCCTCGTGCGGCACCCCGGACGGCCATCGCTCGGGCCGCGATCTGCGCTGGAGGAGCTCCAACCGCTCCTACCGGGATGTTGTCCGCGGCGCGGCGGCCTGTCCCCACCGCTCCCCTCGCTGGAGCCCGTCTCCCCTCTCGTGGATGCTCCCTCTCGGCTCGGCCCGCTCCCCTGCACGCTGCCGCTCCCCTAGGGCGTCACCCCCCTCCCTGTGAACAACGGCCTCTACTTCCGCTGCCAAGAGGAGGGCCACCATGTGAGGGATTGACCCAACGAAGCCCAATGCCGTGCCAAGTTGCTGCAGCAGCAGAGGTGATTTTGTGTATGAGTTTCATTGTTTCTATGTGTGAATTTTGTAGCCTCGTGTTTTTTGGTCTGGCTTAGTAAGCACTGAACCATACAGTTTAGTCTCATTTCCACAATATTGCTTGAATATAGGATGGCTACATGATCAAATATATCTCTGACAATCAACTTTTGTTTCTCCAGCTTTCCTTATGATGATTAGGCTTGATTTTTGAAATCTCTGTAGAGTTGAAGCATTAAAAATAGATGGGTGGTATTGCTCTGAGAGGATATTTTCAAGGTGATACTGTTTGTTTTTCATTGATAATTGACTGCTCAGTTCAGGCCAGTTTCAATATGAGTTCTTATATATAGTTTCTGTGGTCTATGAAAAGAAATGACTTGGGGATGCCTATACACACCTCTGTACGCAGGTTATTTAGACATGGGAGTGATTTGTTATATGTTAGTTAATATCCTAGCGTTCAAATGTTTGGTAGTATCTATTTCACTTGCACCAGTGTCAAACATTTTCACCTCTTATGAGCTACCATGTTTGATGTTCGATCAATCTTGCAATATTCATCTTACTGCCACCAAGCTTTATTTTATATATTATATGTGTTTTACTCTATAGCTTGCTAGCTTCTTTTGATTTTCTTTGTATTATGTCTTTTCCAGTCGCAGGCCGTTTGCATGTGTCACGTCTCTCCAACATATGAACTGAACAACTGCAAATAAAAATAGTGGCATCTCATGCTAAATTGTGTGTAACCTTCCAAGTGGGGTATAAAATCTGAATATTGGGGGATATAAGCAAAAGATTTATGCAAATCTAAGCAAGCAGCAGATATTAATACAACTTCCATAAGTAATGTAGTACCGACAGGTTTACTGTTCTTTGGATTGATGGTCATCCCAAACTAAAGAAAGGATTAGAAGTACTTTAATTACTACCCTCAAGGGCGGCTGCCGCAAGGTCAACGAGAACAAGCTCCTCTCCAAGAAGAATAGGTCTGTTCCATCCTTCACTCCGCCGGATGCCGGCGCATCTTTTTCCTCAGTCGGGTAGGTTAGGTTATTCTATCTAATTCGCGACGCCAGGATATTTTTCCTGCTCATTGGCCTTCTCACTGCCTCCAAGCAACCTCTGAACTTGCATTCCTTTGTCATATTGCTAGAGAAGGGCTTCGGATTTGGAAGAGGGTGCAGACAGTCAAGGGAGCTGCTGCTGTTACAGTAGCACAACAGCACCACAAGAGACAACAGGAGAATGAGAAGGAAGTGCGTCCCAAGATTTTAGGGCCCATTGGTGAGGTGGTTCTTCAGTGGGGGTGAGTCGGTGGCTGTTCACCACAGGTGGAAATTGTTTGTCCTTGGGTTGATCCTTTAGGCCCATATGATGTTAAGGTGGATTAAGGAGGTGATGAAGTCATTGCGGAGCTTCGTACTGTCTATGGCATCTTCTATACAGTTTCTTATGTTACATGGTTTGGCAATATGTCATAAGTTCTGTAGTCCTTTTATTCTGATTTTCTTATCTTACTGATTTAGGTTAACACCTATCATGATATTTGTCATTTAGCAGGACATATGTTCTTCATAAACAATATGCATGACTTCTAAGTTTCATAAGATTTCTCTGTTCAATCACATGTCTCCTACTTTCTGATTGCTCTCATGGCGGTATTCGGGTAAGCTGAGTACCAAAAATGCATATATAGTAGACATTTTATTTAGTATTTCACACTTGATTCATTGGAATGACTATAGGCAAAGTAGATTGGTATATAGTTAAATTTGTTGCTACCTGAGTTCTATTCTCCTTTGGTAATCCCATGTTGCTGATCTTTGCCTTCAGCCTGGAGTTTTATTGTGCCGACGTCGGTGTAATCCCTGCTCCGGCTCTCCACCTCTGCCACATACATGTGCAGCCTGCAGGTTGCAGCACCGAGACATGGAGCGCTTGCTACATGGTGTCACATACTGACGTCTAATATTTTCTATGCATGGTTTGCAGATAGAGACTGACATAGATGATGACCAGATCTTAAACTGAGGTAAATGAACAAACTTCTCCAATCCGTTTTTTTAACTTACTTTATCAAGAAAAAGTTACTTTAGCTCTGTGGTTGCGATTAGATGTTTGTAATACATGAGATTGTGGAATTTCAGCTGCACACAATCTTCTCTGTATATAAACATACGTATCTTTATCGAAAATATAAACATATGTATGATATTGTAAGATGATTACTTATTGCGGCTCTACAGGTCTTCCAAATTTATTGATAATGCTTGACTTGTTCTTCTATACTTTCTACTGATGCAACTTTGCAGCCGAGTTACGAGGCATGACTCTTGCATGTTTATTATGCACATGCCTCACCATATTGTCTTCATTCTTAATATAGGCTATGTTTAAATGGAGATCACATCAAGAAGGACATCAGTGTATATTTTCTTTAGCTGCTCCCTTACTGCAGGTTATCAATAGATCAATAACTACTATATTAAAGGAGAACACACTTCTTTTTTGATAGAGTACTGGGCCTCCCTAAGGGTAAACCTGGTGCACAGTGTTCTTGGTTGGTTTGATTTCTAATGGTAATTTCCTGTGTATCGTTTCAGTGCTCTTTGCCAATTTAGGAGAGCTTTTGGATCGCATTTGGTGTTGACACATGTACACTTTAATCTGTTCACTTTTCTCTTGCTTTGGTGATACATTGTGTTGGTTCCTTGGTCGGGTGGCTGTAGCCGTGGGGAACCATGCGGTCAAAGCGGTGCTAGAATCGGCATGTGTGCTTCTTTTGTTTTGTCTTCCTGCACATAGCTATCTCTAGAATCTTCTCCCGTCGCCGGATTTCTCCACTGGTCTCTCCTCTAATCTCTTCCTTCGTGAGCGTGTCCCCACCGCCTGCATCTCCTCTCCCAACCTGGCCCACTCGCTGCCCCGTGCTTCTTCCCGAGCGTCACCCAAGGCATCCATTGCCTTCTCTAGCGCGGCCGCGGGAGCGTGCTTCGGCGACGCTGCTCCCTATTCCTTCTGCGCGCGCCACTGCGGATCTCCTCGGGTGCCACACCGTCAAGGGCCCTGATTTCTCCAGCATGCTGCTCCCGCTCACAGCCTCAACAACGCGCTTCCTCTGAGGTCCAGCAGCTGCTCCGAAGTTCCGAGCGCGTCCTTCCGAACTCCCGAGCACGCCGTTCTGGATCTTCATCGAGTGTGGCTTCCGGAGTGTTAGTAATGTAGAGACGGTTGGATTCAGGGAAATATGACCAATTACATGATTCATTATTTATCTTAAGTGACTATGGGACTTCGTATGCTCTCATCAATTTGGGTTCAGAAAATATGGAATTAATTGTTTGAATGACAAGTTTATTTTTTGGTTTCCTTTTTCTCTCTTTGATTTGCGTACCTTGGCAAACTAGGGGTTTGGTGCTACCTTTTGCGGGTCTGCTGCAAAGTACCTCAGTTTTCTGATTCTTTGATGTCCTAGGATTTCCTATTTATTTTGAGATGCTTAACTGTAGGTGCCCGGGTTTTCATAGTTCATGGCATGCTCGCTATCTCGGATATGTTCTTTGGCGTATCTGAACTTATGATTGCAAGTATATGATCCAATTATTACATCTTCTTTGATTTTGCATTTTGAGGACAGAGCTTTCGTGCTCATTTCTGCACCATTTGTGTCCACACAAAACGTTTCACAAGAGCTTGATCATTACTGAGACTGATATGAGCTTTGGTAAACTGCATTTGCAGAGAGTAACGGGTAGATAGGAAGGGTGCCAACAAGTTCAAGAAATGATGGCAAGAAGAGAGGAAGCTGACAAGCATACACTACAACACCAAAGAAAAGGTGCACTAGAATTTATCACACATGCCTCCAGATAAGAGTTGGACACATTTTTTTCTTCTTTTTTTCAGTGCAACTTGTGAGAAAAAGAAGCCATCAGGTTCCAATGATTATTCCTAGCTAAGTAGAACAACAAATTTTCCAAGCCTCCAATAGGTCATTCTTCTAAAGACAATTTAACATTAGCTAAGCAGACATGCTATTAGTTTTTCCAGCAATGATACCCCTTAAACCTATTGTAATTGTATAGACAGGTATCTATCTATCTTGCTCATTATAATCTTCTCTTTCATATAGCTAATTATTCCCGGAATTTCTAATAAATAATCGAAAGAGAAATGCGATGATACTGTTGTACTATGAGTATTATGTGAAACCACATGTAATCTGCCAACTAAAATTTCTTCCAATTTGTTGCACCCATATGAACAAACAGTAGCTTGACTAACTTCTTTTTTCTGCAAGCAATGAAGTAAAATAAAGCATAGTCCCCACATTTCATTGGGCCGACAGCCGAGACTCGAGCCCCTGATTATCTAAAGCAGCTCAGGAAGACCGGTTATGCACAGTACCCACTGCCACCACTGTGTATATTTGCCAGTTATGTGCTTTTGTACCACAGAGGTTACAAACATTTGCTCATCCTCTATTTCCTAGCAGTCATCCATCGTCAAAAACTGGAGCTAGCTACTAGCACACACCTCCAGCTCTCCAAACAAAACTATTCTCCGTTTAAAACAAGCGTCCATACTCGATACAGACAATCATGTGACCACCAGCCAGCGTCCCTTCATATTCAGTCCAGAAAAAACCTGTATCCATGCCGTCTTCCTCATCATTATCCATCATGTAATCCAATATAATGTGAGTCCTAGATATGGAGCAACTTTTTAATGTGGTCACTTATATTATCTAGCTTATCCTACTTTTACTATATAGCTAGGTTTTTTTTTCAGTTCATACCGATCTTGAAAGAAATCAAACTCTCTACGAATTTCACAACTGCCATCCTTTAAACCTATAGTGTAGATCATCAAATATGCTCTAAAAACAACTAATATAAACCATGTATCCTAAAAACATAGGATGACGGAGGTCTTCTTAGCTTTGTCGAGGGGACCAAACAAGAATTCGATAAGAGGACACTGATTCCCCCTTGGACAATGAAGCACACTCGGCTCTTTCTTCACCAAAGGCCAACAACTCACTATCTTTTCCCGCAACAACGAGGACACCAATGCGAAGCACTGATGAATGGGATACCAGGGAACATTAGCACTACCAGTCTTAACATCCTACTTTGCTACTTCCTCCAAGCTTTGGTAACCAAGAACATGTCAATACTTATGTTCAAGTAGAAACTCATGTATTTTCCATGTATCCTATATGTAAAATGATCCCACGATCTATGTTGTCAGAGGTAACCACTTCAAAAATGTTGTCAGATAATTATGTATTAGTGCACTTACTACTTATGCAAGGCAATGATATGAGCTCTGTAACCAAGTCTAATTATATATTACTGCTACTACCTCTTCCTTGGTTAATATCACTAACACAAAACCTTTACAAATTACAACCATCCATATCAGCCACGGGCGCCATCTTTTTGTATGCCTTTCCGCTATTAGTGTATCGTGTGTCCAAGTTAATTACCAGTTATTTTATGCCTTCTTAACATGGGTAGAATTCTCTATACGCAACTTATTTACTTGATCTTAAGGATTAAATTTTCATGTACCTAGATTCAGTGTATGTTGTATCCAACTTCATTGCCAACCATCTTAAAACCTACTATTTAAACAAGAAACTATTAATTACTTCCATCAATTTAAGCATGGTCTTAAAAATATTACAATCATTGCATTATACAATCAGTGCGGCGTGCCGCCGCGCCCAACAATTGCTAGTCTAGCATATGGGCCGACTCTTTGAGCCGTGGATTGATTGATTTGAACATAACCGGACGTAAGCTCCTCCTCTTATTTCCCCTTCTGCGTGTAGCACCTTGACGGAAAACGTGTTGATGCTTCTCTTTGTTTTTTTGTTGCAAATTGCAGAAAAGAAGGTGAACTTAGCAGATGTTGGGATCGTGGGCAGCCTCGGTGATGGGTTCGACGACAAGGCTCAGCCCTCGTGGAACATGGGCGCGGGGGGATCCGGTCTAGGAATGTCTGGAAATCCTTCGACTACGCAGCGCGGTGGCATCGAGAGCTTGGCGAACTACAACAAGTACCAGTTTGGCTACAAATGAGCTCTCGAGCGAAAGCATTTGCAGTATTCTGGTATTCCTCATTTCGCTAGGCGATATATGCCGATTGGTTTTATTTTCTTTTATTTTGTTATTATATACCTCACTTTTGGTGATTTCATTATGTTACTTATAATTTCCTGAGTCAAGTATTGTGATATTGGTCTGTCGTTTGCGAGCTTTTGGACTGATCTTCCCGGCTGACTCTGGTCTCCCCGGCTGTCGCTGTTGTAATAAAAAAAAATTAAAATGAAGGCCAAAGCTTTGCCTTATCTATTAATTAAGAAGAAAAATACCCGGTTAAGTTAATTAGTGAAAAAACCGGGCTAAACCCATACAACAAAGGCCAAGCCCAGATGAACACCAACGTCACAAGACTAAGCCCACATGACACATGAACGAACCAAGAACTCGAAAACAACAACCTCAAAAGAAGAAGAGAACCATCAATCAATCAATCAAGTAGTAAATACAGGAACGTTTCTTATGACGCCGCTTTTCTTACTTATCATGTTGACATACTCCCTCACCTGTGACTGTCTGAATACACTCCGCTTCGATAGTCTTCGAGATGGATCGGCTAGCACCCGTTGACGCGACGACCGCGCGCGTCATCCGTACGGCTCAAAACTGCCACGCCCCGCCAACGGCCAACCCACCGAAAGCGACGCCAGAAAGAAAATCTCGAAACTTCGTGCCAAGCCTTCCTTGGCCCCGACGCGCGACTCGTCCAATTGCGGTCCGCTCCTGCACCTGCCATGGCTGCCTATAAATATGAGCTGCCCCTGCCACACTCCCTTCCACCCACATCTACCTACGATTTCTTCGTTACGCACTGAGCTCGTCGCCGAGTACTCGCTGCGGAGCTTGCACCGGCAGCCGTGCCGCCGCGACAAGAGGGATTCGCCGGATCGTTCCCGGTCGGCCTGATGAAGGTCAGCACTACTTACAGTCCACTGAACCGAGAATTCGATTCTGATTGCTGCTGGTCCGGTTGCTGATTCCGTTTCCTTCTCCGACACTGCTGCAGAAGGTTGTGCTCAAGCTGGACCTGCACGACGACAAGCACAAGCAGAAGGCGCTCAAGCTCGTCTCCGGCTTCCTCGGTACTTTACTCCCCTACTCCTCCCTTGCTCTGCTCCGCCGTCCGTCGCTATGTTCTTGCTCTGCTTCCGTCCCTCTGAATTTCTAACCTGACGACAACAACGCAACCTCCTCAGGCGTCGATCAGGTCGCCGTGGACATCAAGGACCAGAAGATGACGGTGGTTGGCACCGTCGACCCGGTCGACGTCGTGGAGAAGCTGCGCAGCAAGCTCTTCCCCACGGCGAAGATCGTCTCCGTCGGCCCGGCCAAGGAGGATAAGAAGGACGACAAGAAGGAAGGCGGCGACAAGAAGGACCCGAGCAAGGACGTGGCGTACCTGCCGTACTGGTTCCCGCCGCCGCCGCACCACCCGCACTACTTCGTCTGCAGCGCCGAGGAGGACCCCAACTCCTGCGTCATCTGCTGATCGACGCGCGCCGCCGAGGAGGGAGGTTCCGCTGTACATTTAGTAGATAATAGCCTGCCTGCTGATCGATCGGGGATGGTCAACGGTGATCGACGGCGTGCAGTTATAGAACTGTGTGGTGTAAGGTAAGGATTGCACCGGCGATCAGGAAGTTTCTAAAGTGATGATGAAGATACTATGGAATTACAGTATGGAGTGTGGTATGTGTAGTAGAACGGTTTCGCCGACGCATATCTTCGGACTTGAGAACGACTTGATATTATTATAGTAGTTCATTACTTGAATTCATGTGCGTTGCTACAGCTCTCTTAGCTTCTTTTGTCATGTACATCTAAAGATAATATACACTTAAAAATCCATGTTGATACAACAGAAAAAGACTTTAATATACTAAAAGATTATTTTCTGTACGAAAGAGTGTCCTCATGGATCATATATTGTAAAAACCAAAACTATAAAAGATGCCGGGCCGGAGGCCTGCTATGCATGGTCGGGAGTCAACCAAGCAACAAAATTGCGAGGACCAACCCTCTGCTAGTTCGAGCTCTGGCGATGGCGGGAATGGACTTGCAGTGCATCAGAGATGGTGTAGGCGGCGCTCCGGCAGTGGACAAGCCAAAAAGCAGCCACATGGTGACAACGGTTAGTTTTTCGCGGAGGTGAAATTTCTCTCTCACTGCGAGGGAATGTTAACAATGCATGCTGTAAATCTTCCGGTATGGCAGTAACTAATTGTACATGAAAAGTTATGTGGAGTTTTTTTTGTAGAAGAGGACACTAAATAATTAATGTATCTGCAGACAAAAAAAATCTAAAATGCAAAAGATATTTGAAGGACAACGTAGAAAATGGCAAATAAGAAAATGTAAACTTGACTCGCTGATTTTTCATCTGGTGTTCAAAACAAAATCTTACCATATGGTACTTGGCATGATTAATCCTACAAATTTGGATGTTCATCGTTCAAAAACGAAATTGGCATCTTATTTTATGGGCCTACCATGCATGGTATTGCAATAACAGCGCATATATTCCAAAATTATATCCTGACACCATTCTGTAAGAAGCAAGATGCTTTATTCCGCCATGAATCCGAACAACTTGAGACTGTGCTTTCAAAGAAATTAAAATTGCTCTAGTCAAACAGAGAATATGCTTCCATGGACATACATTGGGGATTGCTTCCGCTGAACGGAAAATATGCTTTATGGACATACATTAGAGAGTGCAACCTAATTAACGTTTGTATTACTTTGTTCAGTTGTACTACTTGCTTCTATATGGTCCTAACCATAATTGCAGGGTTCGGGATCGGCGGCGCGTACCGCGACCCCGGGTCGATTGACCCGGATCGAGGATCAGGAACGCGAGTGGATCGATGGGATTCGTCGTCGGGTCGTGATCCTGTTTGCTCGCTTCCTGTGTGTTCGGGCTTGATTGGACATGAGCCCGCAGGAGATTGAGCGCCCCTCCACGAGCTGGGCCTCCAGCGGCTGGGCTCACAGGCCGCCTAGCTTTCCGCCTCGCTCTCCGCATGAACAGAAATCCTACGAGTTGTGCTTTCTTCGTGCAGTTTTTCCGTTCGCCCAAACAAACCAGACCACGACCCACTCTATCGATCCGGGGTCATCGATCCAAACCAAAGTGGATCGCGATTCACGATCCAACTTGGCGTACCAGAGATGTATACCCCTGACCGATCATTGTTCGCTCTCATGTCGAACCTCGTTCCCTGATCCCGTTCCTCGATCCGGGCGATCCGGTTCGCTGGCAACTATGGTCCTAACAACATTGTCGCCAAGCTGTTACCCTCTTCGCTAAGGCAGAGAGGTAGTAATCACGACTCACGAGCACCGGCGCCCCTGAGTCCTGATTGTGTAGTGTGACGTTGTCGAGTTCACCAACAACGACGAGCTCGGAACACTGATGTAGCACGACAGAGCCAACCGAAGCGTTCAGGTTTCATTCTGAGGAACGAGAGGTCATAGCCTAGTAGGAGCGAGAGGCTGCGCAGCTTGCAATGCGACCCGGAGCTCCCTTGCAGCGCCACGCGGAATGTCTTGTAGACGAAAGGGCTGCCCTACCTGATCCCGAGCCAGTCGCCGGCGTCGATCTTGGCGGTGATGATGTCCTCTAGACTCTAGTGGTCGTCCCTCGTGTAGACCTTCGTCCAAGCCACTGCAGGGAGACAAAAATTATCGTCCACCAGCCAGCAGCTTGTCCGGTCATCGATCTCATATGACGCTCGCGCTGACGGCGGAAGATCCGGTCATCTCCTAACACGGCACTCTACCTCGCCATCTCCGCGGCGCCAGTGACGTCATCACTGCCTGGTTGAGGCTAACCCGATCTTCCGTCTCGTCCGACGCGGCGGTCGGCGCTCCCGATGGCACACCAGGGCGATGGGCGGTGGGTCGATCAAGAAGGTGAAAATAGCACTCCAGGACGGATGATTCGGCGCCACTGGCCAGGAATCGAGCATAGGAGTTCCCGGACGATGGCGGCGAAGCAAGGGGAGTCCTTACACGTGTGTTCTTGCCTATTTGATTGAAGGACAGGACTACACAGCGGTGCCGCACGGATGCCATGCTGTGGGCTTACATCATATAGATTCCTCTCAATGTATAAATTTTAAAAATCTTTATCTCTCAAACCGCTAATCCGTTTGAACATCTGTTTTCACTGTGGGCTTAGTCGTGATGAGATCTTCGAAACTAGATCCCATGTTGGTATGTTTTGAGAACTTTTTTTTTCGTCAGTAATTGCCCGATTAGTCACACTAAGATGCCAGATTATTCACTATGTAGCTGACAGATTGTATTAAGTTGGTTCGTAGGTTCATGTATGTCATTCTACATTAGTGTAAAGCTCTATCATACCTAACTTAAGTGGAATGATATCATATCTTTGGTTTTAGAGACACTTGAATGCTCGTTCATTAGCTCTGCATATCATTGCAATAGTAAAAAAATGGGTTACAAAATTATCCAATAACCGTGTACAATTATCGTAGAAATTATTCCTTACTAATCTGGAAAATATATTACTATAACCCGTCAACTCGTGTGACGTAGAAAAACATAGCCACACCACACAGTTGGTGTGCATATTAATGCATTGTCTAGAAAAACATGTAAAAAGCTATTTTCATAACCATGAACAATTATTGTGGTAATTGTTTGATATTAATCTGGCAACTGGTGCGGCGAACAAAAAACCTTCGAAACATAGCAACAAGGGATCTTGTTTTGAAGTTCTCGTCGAGACAAACTTAGCAGTACAAACGGATAATCGGAATAACGGTATGGAAGATAAATGCTTTTAAATTTTTAAATTTGGCAATTAATGCGATGATATCACCCATGAGGTGGCAGATTCTTACATGGGTGCATGTCTCTTTTTCTATAGGGAACGCATGTAGAATTTTTCCGCCGGCACGGCTAAGCCATGCATGCGGCGCTTTCATGTAGATTTTCCCTTGATTGAAACGATCGTGGAAACGATCGTGGGCCGCTGATGAATTTCGTGATGGATTCGGTATCAAAATACCTGGTCTCCGGTCCGAACGGATAAAGGACCTACGATGGATGACGTGAACGTTTAGGATAGGAGTGCTTTGCAAAAACAGATCGGATCGACCGTTTCTCAAGCGGATTCCCACATGGTGACGAAGAAAAATTAGCGATAGCCAAAATATCACGGACAGACAGCAGATGTACCATGGTTGCTTAGCAATTTAATAGTAAAGATTACTCAGTTAATAATGGAATTTGTTTTCTCCGTCGTCAACTCTCCGCCTTCTGTCATCTCCCTGCATCATCCGACGATCTTGGCCAGGTCTCGTGAGATCAGATACAAGGACAGACAACGTAGACCTCCCCAAAGTTTCCTGTTTGAAAAAAGTCTAGACGGTGTGGAGCTTCCAGCGTCAGGCGAGAGCGACGCACTACTTCTCGGTGTTTTCAAAAAACTGCGGCTAAGATCTTGGTTTCCTGCAGACAAATATAAGTATTTGATTTCGGCAATAATACATGTACACCGCACGTACGGCCCAAGGTATAAATTACGTAGATAGGCGGCTGCTGTAGTTGAACAAGTAAATCTGCACCGATGATTAGGTTATGTTCATCGCGATGCTGCACTCACTGCTATCTGCCTTTTTCGGTACTAACTACGCGCGGTGGCCTGCAAGCGATTGGTCACTCCATTGTAATGTTTCAGAATCACAGCGCGGTGGTATGGAGGAAGTAATACTACTGGATTTTGATAATTCTTCGGGGCCAAGCGGCATTATTAGTTACTACAGTGACAGTGAATGGCTAGTCAATTGCACTGCCGCCAACTGATGGGGTTCCTTGCATATAAAAAAAAAATTCATACCAAGAACAAACAAAAGTGTAGATCTAATCTACAAGAGCCAGTGGACGAAAACTGTTCGCCTCGAGCACTCCCGCGGGCGCTCGGGCGAACCCTAAACTCTCCCCCGCCTAGGTCCGTCCCCCCCGCCCCCCCCCCCCCCCCCCAACCCGCCGCCGCCGCCGGCTGGAGCCGCCGGGCAAAGCCCGGCCGGTGCTGGCGGCGGCGGACCTCCCTCTCCTCGCCTCTGGTCATAGGCGCGGGCGGCGTGACCGGAGGTGCAGTTTTCCGCGCGGATCTCGGCGCATCCGGGGCAGGCTGGCCGGCGGCTGCGGCCGGCGAGGCTCGCGCGTCTCGAGGCGGCCTGGGGGTGTGATGCGGACGCCGTCTCCGTGGGGGGCGGACGCCGGCGGCTCGTGTGCCTCCCCCGACGTGTTCTGACCCGGCGGCGGTCGGCCCTCCCGGCGACGGGGACTGGAGACGACGACGCGGACGCCTTGGCGCAGCATGCTGTCACGGTGGGGCGCGAGGGTGCGGACGGTCGGCCGCGCCGGCCGGATCTGGGCCAGGGGGCCCGATCTGGGTCTGGCTGCCATGCTCCGCTCCGCACCTGCCCGGAGGTTGCCATGCCATCCCAGGGGGGATCTGCTGGCACGCTGGGCCAGCGGCACGGAGGGCTGTGTCTGTCGGAGTGCTGTTCCCCTGCTGTCTACTGACTTCGGCCATCTTCGGGGGTGTCTCAAGTCCTGTCAAGGTGGTGCCTTTCTCTGCGCGGTGGCAAGATCATGGATGCCGGGGCGGCGGCCCTGGAAGGTGGGAACCTTGTGGGTTGGCGGGCGAGCCCGAGGTTCTAGTGCTGGCTGGGGCCATGGACAGGGGGCTGTCATGGTGCTTAGCGGGCTGCGTTTTGTGGGGGCGTGGTGGCTGCCAGCTCGGTGGCGTCCCTTGCCATGTTTGGGCGGTGGAGAGATCATGCCGAGAGGAAACTCTTGCCCTGGACCTCCTAGGGCCACGACGGCGGCATCCATGGACGTCGGTTCCTTCTTGAAGGCGTCGTTGTGGCTTCTCCCTGCCCCCTTTCGTGCTCCGGGTGAAAACCCAAGATCCCCGGATCGGGCGGTGGCGGCACTCCGGTGTCGTGCTCTTCTTGAAGACACCGTCTTGGAGCCCACAACTCGAGGCTCTCCGATGGTTGTGACGGAGGTGTTTCTTCGGCGATCTTCGGCAAGGCTTGCTTCGTGCCCTTCCCTTATCGAGGTTCCTTGGTGCTGCTTCTCGGTCTGTGAGCAGCGTGGGTTGGTCCCCGGTGGTGGTCGGCTTCCGGTGGCGTTTCTGCGACGGAGGGGTGTTGTCGACGGCACGCGTGAAAAATGGCTCGCTCTCGAGTGAGCTCCGGCCCGACACTGTAGCTTCTAGCTCCGCTCCGAGTCCTCGTAGGCGTGTTGGCTGGCCCGTTGGTCGCGCTTCCGGTTGTAGCTTCCTTGGTAGTTCGTGTGGGTGTGTGGTCTCGATGTGTAAGCTGGGTTCAGCACTTTGTATCGTTTTCGCCGTTGGTGGCTTTGTTAATTCAAAGTTGGGCACTTGTGCCTTTTATCAAAAAAAAAATCTACAAGAGCCAAGATCTAATCAGCAAGATGCAAAGCAACGAGAGGGAGAGTGCGCATCTACATACCCTTGTAGACCGAAAGCGGAAATGTTCGTGAGAACGTGGTTGGCGTAGAGGTACTGTCTTCATGACCCAATCCGATCAAGCACCGCATAAACGGCACCTCCGAGATGTGCACACGTACGGCTTGATGTCGTCTCCTCCTTCTTGATCCAGCAAGACGAGGTGGAGAGGTAGGTGAGATCAACTCCGGCAGCACGATGGCGTGGTGGTGGAGGTATGGTGGATTTTCTGCAGAGCTTCGCCTAAGCACTGCGTGGAGGAGGAGAAAGAGGAGGAGAGGGGGGCGGCTAGGGTTTGGGGTTGAGGTGGGCGGCGCCCCAGCCATCCCCTCTCTTTATATGGCCGGGGGGGGGGGTGCGGCCAGGGCTGCCTTGGCCCCCCTCCACCTCCTAGGGCCGGTGCACAAGGGGGGCATCTTGCCTCCCAAGTTAGCCTCCCTATTTTGTAGGGATTTGGCCTTATCCGTTGGGGCTGGCCGGCTGGGCCTAAGGGGCTGGTGCAGTTGGCCCATGTGGGCTTGGCTGCACCCCCTTGGTCCATGTGGCCCTGTCCGGGATAAGTGGGACCACTGGTGGCCCTCTGGAACCTTCTAAAATTCTCCAATACAATACTTGACAATTCCCGAACTTTTCCGAAACCATAAAAATGACTTCCTTTATGTGAAACTTTATCTCCGGATCATTCCGACGCTCCTCGTGATGTCCTGGATCCCTTTCAAGGCTCCGAATCAAAATTCGATATCACCATCTTAATATCTCATTACTACCCTAGCGTCATCGAGCGTTAAGTTTGTGACTATACGGGTTCGAGAATATGCAGACATGATCGAGACATCTCTCTGATCAATAACCAATAGAGGGATCGTGGATATCCATATTGGCTCCCGTATATTCAGCGAAGATCATTATCGGTTGAACCACAATGTCGGGGAATCAATTAACCCCGTATCCAATTCCCTTTCTCACGATATATTATTTGCCCGAGACTAGATCATTGGTATCGCCATACCTAGTTCAATCTCGTTACCGGCAATCACTTTTTACTCATACCCAACATAATATCCCCGTGACTAACTCATTAGTCACATACTTGCAAGCTCTTTGGATATTATATCACTGAGTGGGCCCGGAGAATATCTTTCCATCACATGGATGGACAAATCCCACTCTTGATTCATGCAAATCAACAAGCACCTTCCGAAGTACCTGACAGACACCTTTATGATCACCCTATTACGGAATGACGGTTGATGCTCCCAAAGTATTCTTTCAATGCCCGGGAGTAACATAATCACATCGTCTAAGGAATAAGTTACTTGACATTAAAATCAGCTTAGGCAATTTAAACAGAGTGACTTGATCTTATTGCTTTGCTAAATTGTGTCTGTCCATCACATCATTCTCCTAATGATATGACCTCATTATTAATTGACATCTCATGTCCATGGCTAGGAAACCACAACCATCATTAATCAACGAGCTAACTAAAGTAGAGGCTTGTTAGGGACTCAGTGTTGTTTATTAAACCACACATGTATTATGTTTCCGATTAATATAATTATAGCATGGAATATATACTTATATCATGAACTTGAAATATGATACTAACAAACTTTATTATTGCCTCTAGGGCATATTTCCAATAGGCACATTCATGTATGGTTGTACTAGGTGGAACAAAGTTTAGTTCCACATTGCTAGTTGAGAGAGTTGGAGTGGTTTATAAGGTGAGCTTTTCTACTTTCACTAAGGTGTGACCGCCCACTCGTCTCATCCCGACGCGCCGCGGGTGACATAGGCATCCCAAATGGGCCTGCCGAAGATAGTACCCGGGGTTTTACTGAAGGCCCACTACCCGAAGAATAAGAAGATTCGGAAGCCCAAGATATTATTAAGGAAAGTTAGAATTGTAATAGGAAGCGTTATTTGTAATTTGGCGGGATGAGTTAGAAACCGTTCCGGACTCTGTAAACTTGTACAACACGAATCCCTCGGCTCCGCCTCCTATATAAAGGGGGAGTCGAGGGACGAGGAGATCATCGAATCATTGTTTACAAACCCTAGTTTTCATAATCGTCGAGTACTTTTCGGCTGAAACCTTCGAGATCTACTTGCCCTCTACTTCCAACTAAACCCTAGCCTACAATCCATAGGCATTGACAAGTTGATACCTTGTCAATTGGCGCCGACCGTGGGGACTAGAGGCGTAAGGATCTGATCTCGATGGCACGTTCAAGATCTTCGACATCATCAACCGCAAGCAACGCAATGGATCGAGGTAAACAGATCGCTGCTGGTCCTATCGATTTTGTTCCTCACCCACCCTCCCGTTTGGATGCATATGCGTATCTGGCGGAGCCTATGGAGATGACGTTCGGAAGGTTTCGCTTTCGCGTCGAGAAGGAAGGATCGTATCGTGTCGAAATTCCGATTTCGTCGGGTTCGTCGGCGGTCGATTCCGATTTTTCAAGCTATACATCGTCAACCGAATCAGGAGAAGAAGAAACTTCGTCGACACGCTATGTCAGCACCAGGGCAAGAGAGAAACTCGCCAAGATCTTCAGCGACATGTCGTTTGAGTCATCTGCGGACTCATACATAAGCGATGACTCAAGCAGTGTCGACAGTTACGACTTCATCGACAAATCTATTACAGTGGGCAAGGTCTTCATCAATCTCAACGATGGTGTCACCAAACCCAACATAGATCTGAATACAAAATATCATCAGATTTATGCCATTGAAGATCAAGAGGAAACATCTGAGGCTTTCGACGATCTGGGAAATCCATACGTCGATCCCTCCGATCTGCGACGAGGCCTGGGCAATAAATACGTTGGGCCACAGCCACGAGACAGAGTTCAACTTTCGCAAGCAGCGTGGGATAGAGCCGCAAGAGCTATGAACGGTTCAGAACCAATGGCCACCACAGCCACACCAGAGGAATTGCAAGCATATCAATATAGGCTCGCACGAGCTGCAAGAGAGTTGGAAAAACAGACAGCTGAGTTAAACAGGAGAAAGGAGGCAGCTTCTGCATCCAGCAGGAGAAGGGCAGATCTAAGTCGACAATCTAGAACTTCGGGTGATAGCCACAGGGAGGCTCGGAACAGAGCAAGATCAAGGTTGCAACATATACCCGAAGCAGAAAGAGAGCATTTGGTCCAAAACCTCGACATGTCCTTTATGTCGATAGATACAAGAGGAAACATCATCCCTAAGACACCAGAGGCTGGGTATATGGCGACACATGCTTTTATCCTCGCATCTAAACTACCTCCAGGCGATCCAAGGGAAACACTATACAATATGGCGATAGCAGGAGTTGGAGCTATGGGGACAGCGTTTGCATCAACGCCTCCCGAAGGAGCGGCAAGGCAAAATAGTCCACGACCTGCAGCAGCAACAGCGGCAGCCCCTGAAGGACCAAGCGGAGCAAGAGACACGGCAGCACAAGCAAGGGTCGATAGAGCGCGGCAAAGCAGAAGGGAACATCGGCAATCCCCGGAGCTTAACGATGAAGATATGTGCGGTTTGCCGTGCTTCACGAGGAGAGTCCGAAAAACTCGAGTCCCTTCAGGATTCAAGTTACCCGACAACTTCAAGAAATTCGACGGCCTTCAAGATCCAGAGGATTGGCTAGTTGATTATCTCAAGACAGTAAAGCTCACAGGAGGAACCAGAGCAACAGGTATGCAAAGCATCCAGGTGCATCTGAGTGGAGCCGCACGATCTTGGATAAAGAAACTTACCCCAGGATCTATCGACAGCTGGGAAAGCTTCGAGGATGTGTTCATCAAGAATTTCCGGTCCACATGCAAGAAACCTGCGTCATTGGAGGAGTTGAGAGCATGTCGACAAAAGCCGGACGAGCCAATGAGAAAATACATCCAAAGGTGGAACATCATCAAAAACTCGGCAGAAAATATATCTGACGAGAGAGCGATAGATGCGTTTGTCGCAGGAATCAGGCGTGGAGATTTTGTCGAGGACTTGGGAAGGACCAACCCAAAGACAGTATCCGCGTTAATGGAAATAGCAAACAGATGGGCAGATGAGGACAGGTCTCCAGAGGAGGACCGTGGTCGAAATTATCAACCGAGGCGACGATTTCCTCGGCAGTACCCGAATTATGATGCTCCAGGACAAATTTCGGCAGGATTTCGGGCAAACACAGGAGGAAACAACAGAGATGATTATCAGAGAATCAATGAGCAGCGAGGCGATAATAGAGACGATTCTCGAAACAACAGGCAAAATAGCGG